>NW_027468718.1:47944597-47957097 GCF_046254945.1 Alosa pseudoharengus | reverse complement strand
TAGCCAGGAGGAGTGTTGAGTCAGTGCAATAGCCTACCGAACTTTGAAATGTATCTTTTTGATCTATTTTGAACATTGAATTGTACGTTTTTTAATTAACACTGATTGAAATGGAAATTATTGAAGCAGAGAGTGTTAAAGTTCCGAACTCCCTCATTGTTACGGGAGTATCTAAAACAGAAGCAGATAAGGAGTTGTTTGAGTATTTGGAGCAGTATGGTCACATCTCAAGAATAATTAGGGTTACTGAAGCTGGTGACCAGATCATTATAGAGTTTGAGTCTGGCACAGCTGTCGAGACACTTGAAGAAAGTTTGCCTTTTGACAGAGTTAGCGATGCAGACCCTGACATTGTTCACCATGTTGATGCCCTAGCCAATGTGTATTCTTCTGAGAAAGGCACAGGTATCACACATTCTTTTCTATCTGAGTTAAAAGGCATGGCCAAACTTAGTGGGAAGTCATTTGAGAGGGTTTTACAGGACGAACTAGCTAGAATTACTGATCTCGTTGGCAAGCCAAAGCCAGCGACTGAAATAAAACAAGCAGCAGCTCCGACTGACTCACGTAGTGAACCATCTGTAGAAACTCCCTCCAAGACTGGAAGTCTGAAAGACCCTGTTGTAGAGTCAGACTTAGCTGAACATAGCCTTTATAGCCCTGTTAGGACTACTAGAATCACCACATCAGACACAGGCCTAGGTGATTCACTGACAACTATCAAACCCCCACCTGATCACCTAAACCCACCTGAAATGCAGCGCTTAATTGTTGAGCATGTTGTTAAGAGCACAGATCTTTCCTCACACTCACACTCAGTTAAGCTGAGGACTTTTTCAGGCAGATTACCATGCCCTAGCACTGAGGTCGATTACGACACTTGGCGAAACAGTGTCGAGTTTTACTTAGCTGACGCTGCTTTTCCAAAAGGACAGCTAGTGAGAAAGATAGTTGACAGCTTGTTAGCCCCCGCTGCTACTGTAGTGAAATCATTAGGCCCACACTCTTCTCCAAGAGATTACCTTGACCTACTGGATTCTGCCTATGACATAGTCAAAGATGGAGATGATCTGTTCGCAGAGTTTCTGAACATCAATCAAAATTCTGGTGAAAAACCATCAAACTACCTCCATAGACTGCAGACTGCTCTGAACAAAGTTGTAAAGGTGAAAGCAATCTCACCCACTGATTCAGATAGACAACTTATCAAACAATTCTGCCGAGGGTGTTGGAATAATACTTTGATCAATACGCTTCAACTTGAGCGAAAGAAAGACCATCCTCCCACCTTCGCAGAACTGTTGTTGCTTCTACGCACAGAAGAAGATAAACAGACAACAAAAGCTAACAGAATGAAACAACATCTAGGATTCACAAAGGCAAAAACTCAGGCTCAAGCACAGAGTGTTTGTGCGTCTGCTAGCGCAGAATATGATTTACCAGCTCCGCAAAATGATCCACCCCCAGCAATCAATCAGCTCCAAAAGCAGATAATTGACCTCCAAGCTCAGATTGCAGCGCTCTCTTACCCCAAAGACAAACAACCAAATAAACCCCAAGCTGGAAAGCAAAAGCCAAAACCAAAGCCAAAAGAACCAGCTAGTGCTAAGGCACAACCAGAAAAGCCTGCCACCACCACTAAAAAACCCAAGCCGTGGTATTGTTTTCAATGTGGTGAGGATGGGCATATAGCGAGCAGCTGCAATGATCCTCCAAACCCTGCGCTAGTCAATGCAAAGAAAAAAGAGTTTAAAGAAAGGCTTCAAGCATGGGAAAGAGCAAACCCGACTGGCGTTGATCCCTCTTTAAACGAGTAACTGTTCCTATTGAGGGACGAATAGGAGCAGAGTTAACTAAAGGTCCCACCCCAACACAGAAAGTCATGAAAAAAGCGACACTAGACGAACACAGAGCTGTAAGAATGGGAGAACTGCCTAGAGGCCTGGTAGGAAATAAGACCACAGCAAATGTCAAAGTGAATGTAATTGAATGTTACGTTACGCATTACTCGATACTGGGTCGCAAGTTACGACTGTGTCTCAGTCTTTTTATGACTCGCACTTTACAGATCACCCTGTTCACCCAGTGAGCGACATACTGGAAGTTGAAGGTGCAAACGGCCAGGCAGTCCCATACATAGGCTACATACGACTAACTATGCAGTTCCCAAAAGAATTTATGGCTTCTCAGCCTGATATACAGACTCTTGCCCTGATAGTACCAGATACTCGGTCCAACAGTAGTGTACCTGTACTGATCGGCACAAATACTTTAGATCCTCTTTATGAGCAGTTCTGTGATGACAGCTTTGACGTCAACACGTACTGCGGTTACCACCAAGTCTTGAAAACTCTACAACTAAGACATAAGCAAAACTCAAAAGGTCAGATTGGTGTCATCAGATTAGGCCGCCATGAACCGGGCATCATTCCTGCTGGTCAGAAAGTTGTCCTGGAAGGCTTTGTTAGTGGGAATGAAGCAAACAATGAGAGATGGGCGTTACTAGAGCAGCCCTCGATCTCTTCCTTGCCAGGAGGAATCTTTATAGACAGCTGTCTGATTACTCCACCAGCACGTCCTCCGGACAAGATTCCTGTCGTGCTAAGAAATGAAACCAGCCATGACGTTGTTTTACCAACTAACTCAGTCATTGCGGAACTTTCCTCACGAAATCATACAGACGCATAACACTTCACTTAGTCGGCAACAAAACCCTAGTCGAGGTCACCCATCGTCTGCAGCTGTATGTTCTAGTCAACAGCAGTCTTTTAGTGAGCCAGACCAAGAACAGAGTGAATCAACTTCAAATCTCAAATTTGACTTCGGAGATTCCCCACTTTCTGAAGAATGGAAGAGTCGCATAACACAAAAACTGCACACTTACCTGGACATATTTTCTCATCATGACCTTGATTTCGGACATGCAACGAAAGTCACGCATCGTATCAAGCTGAAGGATGAGACGCCCTTTAAACATCGACCCCGTCCTATCCATCCACAGGATTATGATGCTGTGAGGCGACATCTTCAAACTCTTCTTGAAGCGGGCATTATCCGTGAATCTGAATCCCCTTTCGCATCACCTATAGTCATTGTCAAAAAGAAGAATGGTGACGTACGCTTATGCGTCGATTACAGGAGATTAAACATGCAAACGATCAAGGATGCTTATGCATTACCAAATCTTGAAGAATCATTCTCTGCACTGACCGGATCACAGTGGTTTTCTGTGATGGATCTCAAATCAGGATACTGTCAGATAGAGATGCATGAACATGACAAACCTAAGACCGCTTTTGTGTGTCCTCTCGGATTTTGGGAATGGAACCGTATGCCACAAGGAATCACGAACGCGCCAAGCACCTTCCAGCGCCTAATGGAAAAGTGCATGGGCGATATACACCTGCGTGAAGTGCTGGTTTTCCTGGACGACATAATAGTCTTTTCCAAAACTCTGGAGGAACACGAAGTTCGTTTAACCAAAGTGCTGGATCGTCTTAGGGAGAACGGGCTGAAGTTATCTCCGGAGAAATGCCGGTTTTTCCAAACTTCAGTACGTTATCTCGGGCACATTGTCTCTCACAAGGGAGTGGAGACGGATCCCCAAAAGACAGAGGCCCTCAAAACTTGGCCGAGACCCCAAACTTTGAAGGAACTCCGTTCTTTTCTCGGGTTTTCTGGTTATTACCGGAGATTCGTGAAGAACTATTCGAAAATTGTCAAACCCTTGACCAATCTTACTGCGGGTTATCCTCCAACTCGTAAGTCTCCTTTGAAAACCAAGTCTGATGCTAAGTATTTCCATCCCAAAGAGCCATTCAGGGAAAGATGGACATCAGCTTGCCAGAATGCTTTCGAGCAGATAATTGAAAAGCTCACTTCGTCTCCGGTCCTGGGGTTTGCGAATCCAGAGTTACCATATACCCTACACACCGACGCAAGCACCACTGGACTTGGAGCCGCTCTATACCAAGAGCAGGATGGACAGACTCGAGTAATTGCTTACGCCAGCCGAGGCTTGTCACACAGCGAAGCCAGATACCCAGCCCATAAGCTGGAATTCTTAGCCTTGAAATGGGCTGTAGTGGAGAAATTCCATGATTATTTATATGGAAATGCATTTACTGTAGTGACTGACAACAACCCGCTTCGGTACATACTAACAACGGCTAAGCTAGACGCCACCAGCTATCGTTGGTTGGCTGCTCTGTCTACCTTCTCTTTTGATATTAAATATCGTGCTGGTAAGCAGAATCAAGACGCGGACGGTCTGTCAAGGAGGCCGCATGGAGAATTGACTAATGACAGCCCTTCACAGGAGGAGAGTCTAAGGATTCACAAATTTACAACTCATCACTTAGCTCCAGTGGATGTTGTCAAGGCGACTTGTCAGTACCATGCAGCCGTGCATGAGGAAGCACCATTCCACTGTCTGGTAGAGTCTCTTGCCATTCACCCGGATGCTGTTCCCTCCGTGTTTGAGGATGCTGAGTCGTCTTTCCATGGTCTTTTCACAGTCCCGAAGCACAGTGACACTGATTTAGCCAGACTACAGCGAGAAGATCCTTCAATTGGCATTATCATTAAGTCACTTGAGTGTGGAGAATCTGCACCTGAACTGGAAGTGAAATCGACAGAGCTTCTTTTAATGCTCAGAGAGATGAGTCGCTTTGAACTCAAAGACTCAGGTCTGCTATACCGGAAACGACAGAGTGACAACAGGACAGAATACCAACTTGTTCTTCCGTATGTGTTGAGGTCATCCGTTCTCACCAGTCTCCATGATGAGATGGGTCATCTCGGAATCGAACGCACACTTGAGCTGGCCAGGTCCAGGTTTTATTGGCCGAAGATGTCATCAGATGTTGAGTCCAAGGTCAAAACCTGCCCAAGGTGTGTTAAGCGCAAACGTCAGCCAGAGAGGGCCGCACCGATAGTCAGTATCC
Organism: Alosa pseudoharengus; assembly: GCF_046254945.1. NCBI lineage: Eukaryota > Metazoa > Chordata > Actinopteri > Clupeiformes > Clupeidae > Alosa > Alosa pseudoharengus. Next base: position 47,952,151 of record NW_027468718.1, on the reverse strand, counting down.
AAACCAGCCGACCCATGGAACTGGTGTGTATGGACTTTTTGTCCCTCGAACCAGATAGCCACAACACAAAGGACATTTTGGTCATTACTGACCATTTCACCAAATATGCTGTGTCGATACCCACTAAAGATCAGAAGGCCACCACGGTAGCTCGTTGTCTCTGGGAACAGTTTTTCGTTCACTATGGTTTCCCAGAGCGCCTTCATAGTGATCAAGGCTGTGATTTTCTCATTTAATCAAAGAGCTCTGTGCCTTAGTGGGTACAAAGAAAGTCAGAACAAGCCCCTATCATCCCAGAGGTAACCCAGTAGAGCGCTTTAATCGTACTCTATTGAGTATGTTGGGTACTCTGAGAGAGAAAGAAAAGTCAAGATGGCGTGAGTATGTAAAGCCTTTGACCCACGCATATAATTGTACCCAGAATGAGGTGACTGGGTATTCCCCATATGAGCTCATGTTTGGGCGGCAACCCAGATTGCCGATCGACATAGCTTTTGGGTTACCAGTCAAAGGAGCCTCCTCTACGTCACATTCACAATATGTAAAAAACTTGAAATCTTACCTGACAGAAAGTTACAATTTAGCTGTTAAAAACGCGAAGAAGGTGGCTGACAAGAACAAGAAGAGGTTTGACATGAGAGTAAGAGAGTCTTGTCTGGAAGTAGGAGATAGAGTTCTCGTACGCAACCTCAGACTTCGAAGCAAACATAAACTTGCTGATCGATGGGAGCTCACTGTGTATGTTGTCCAGAAGAAAGCTGGAGAGCTGCCAGTGTACACCGTCTGTCCTGCGGGTCAGGACGGGCCCACCCGTACATTGCACCGGGATCTGCTACTTCCGTGTGGATTCCTTGCCGATGAAGAAGAGGAAACTGAACAGCCTGTACGAGTCTCTAAGCCTAGGACCAGACAAAATTCTCCTCAGTCTGCCGAGGAACCTCTTGATTCTGATGAAGAGGACTGTGACTATTCGTGGTCATATCCTCTAAGATTTGAGACTGAGACAAGAATTCTTCAGCCTTCTTCCTTGAATCCGACTGCAAATGTTACACAGACTGGAAATGAATCAAGTTCTCAGACTCATTCTTCACCAGCATCAGGAAGCTTGTCAGGAAATTCACCTGATGGCGTACCTGATGCTAGACACACTGATACACTGAACTCCGCTGCAGAAGAAGGAAATGCAAACCTCACTCAGCACTCAGCTGATGATCCTCCTGTTGACACTGAAGCTGTAGAAAGATGCTCAACTGAACCTGAAACTGAGAACATCAGTACTGAAACTGAGCCACACTCTGAACAGAGAGAGGAGGACCCAGTGATTGCAAGTGAGCCGAGTTTGACAAGCCCTTCTTCTCAAGAGCAGAGTGACAATGCAATAGCAGAAGATGCTCAAACTGGAAGAATTGCCAGTCCCTTGCCAAGTCCAACTGATTTGGCAGATGTCTCTCAGATACATGATAAATCACCCACAGTTACTGACACTGATCATGTAGAAAGTACAGATAGTGTTAGTGAGCAAGATCATAACACCTTACGTAGGTCCGAACGCCAGAGAAGAGCACCAGGAACGTTTACTTATCCCCAGTTAGGTAAACCCCTGATTTCTTTTGCCCAAACTATTCTAGAAAGTTTTAATAAAGTTCTAGTTGAAACATTTGAGGGTAATCCTTCCCATCAGAGACAGCCATGAAGGGACTCATGCCTATTTAGAGGGGGAGGGTGTAACCCAGATGATAAATACATTAAGGAAATAAATAAATAAATAGTTACAGATCATAATTTTGATAAAGTTCATAAGAATTAAGTTGTCATTGATAAAAACATAATTTTGATGAAGAGATACTTTTATTGTCTTAAGTTATGATTAGGGACTTTTATTTTGAAACTTCATGATGCACTCTAGCTGAATTCGTAGTTGGAGAACAGGCGACAGAGAAGAAAGACGGCCATTTTCGCAAGTGCCATGTTATATTGTTTCTGGAGGAGCTGAACTTCTAGAAAAGTGATAAAAAGTTAATGAAGACACTGAAGTTTTCTTTGAGAACAGTTAATAGAAAGACTGTAATTGTTGAATTATGTTTGATGAAGACGGCTGCCGAATTCGTCGAGTTTTCTTTGTTGCAACCCTGTCTCGGTCAAGTTTTTTGTTGGATTTAAAAATCCTGGAAGAAGATTCATCGATCTCAATAGATGGTGAGCCAACCCATTTGATTTCTGTCATTGAATCCTGTCCACTGAAGGAGCCAGATGCCCTATCTGCTTTGTGGTAGGATCGTACCAGTCACTCCACTGGTCATCACTCTTCGGATATCCACACACTGACTATTGACTTGACTAACTTGACTTTACACTTAAACCAAGGATTAAAAAAGGAAATCTCATTGACATTTAAGGAAACACAGCCAGTCAACTGAAAGGACAATTTATTTTATTTTCAAAGGGCCTATTTTATTTTCTTACATGTGTATTTGTATTTGGTTCAATTATACAATTGGTTACTAAAGTACAAGTAACTTTAACCCTGGTGTGTGTCTGCTTATTGCACTTGAACTCCCCTCCTCACGAACCTAGAGCGAAGGTGTACTTACCCAGGAGTGGGTTACATTATGATCAGTGATGTTTTCAGATTCTGGACTCATGGGATGGGATGCCATCCCCCAGCAGTGTGTGAACAGGCTGGTGATTAGCTTGAGGAGAAGTTGCCAGGCTGTTGTGGCTGTGTGGTTTTTCCACATGCTACTGAGGCTTCTGTTCGTGAAATGAATTGTTAAATTGCCAATATGTCTTGTTTCTTCAAACGTCAATCATCCAATACACCAAATACCAAATGAGTCAATGGCAGAATACGCGGTTTGGCATTGGCAGAGAAGATTAGGCAAACGTTTCATGGGTGCAACCTACATACTCAGCTCTGCTGCTCATCCCACAAGGGAACTAAAGAGGCTATCCAACGGTATAAGATGTATTGCCAAAAAGAATGGTTGCCACAGAGAAATGATCTACCAAACACAAATGTCCTTACTTTTTGTGCTAAGTTTTATTTGTAGTTCTCTACAACCTCTTCCTCTTCACCTAAGATTGAGATGGCATCCAACTCAAGCCTGGCCTTCCTAACGTCCACCATGCATAATTTTCCATTTATTAATCTGGCAGACACTTTTATCCAAAACAACATTTAAGCTACAGAGCTACAGCAATAGAATAACATTTAAGCAGTGCAGAGGAGACCTTAACTAGGAATTACCACTGCATCTGTCAGTACTAGTACTAGAGGATAAGAGTGCCTACATTTTAAGGACTAGTCGAAGTATAGTAGGAGGAGACGTGGTAGAAGTGGAGGGAAGAGTATGGTAAGTGCATAGCCACATACAAGACAAGGTGGTTGCTCCTGCACCATGTCACAAAGCGGTCCACCAGTTGCCTGTACTCCTCACCATCACTGACACACCCCACAATTGCAGAATCATCTGAGAACCTCTGTAGGTGACATGACTCAGAGTTGTACTAGAAGTCTGAGGTGTACAGTGTGTGAGTAGAAAGGAGACAGCATACTCCCCTGTAGTGCTCCTACGCCACTGACCACTTGACCAGACACACCCTTTCAGTTGCACAACCTGGGGTTTATCAGTTATGTACTCAAAACGACATGAGGTTGTGGAGGTGTCTACCTGAATCTTCTCATGTAGCAGCATAGGCTGTATGGTGTTAAAACCACTTGAGAAATCAATGAACATGATCCTCACAGTGCTACTAGTCCTGCCCAGGTGAGAGTGTGTTCTGTGGAGCAGGTAGATTATGGCATCCTCAACACCCACCTCTGGCAGGGGCGATTCTAGATCTAGAGCTTTGCTGGGGCACAGCCCCCCCCCCCCCCCCCCAACTCCCAATAGCCTACATTAAAAAAAAAAAAAATGTGCGCGCAATATGAAATAAATGGCTAGCCTACGGGTAGGCTACAAGCTTCAAAATCATTATTGTCACTGTCATACTGTAGGACCAGCACTCTCCCTCAATTGTTGTAGCAGCCACTATCCAGCAACATTCAAAAACATAGGCATAAGTAGGCCTATACTCACTGCATGAATTTAATAGGCTTTCCTACTAACACAAGGGAAGCTTATTTTTAGTCAAAATTGAGATATACTTCCCTCCCAGGCAAGGGTCCTATAGTCATCCTGGCAATACTGCAGTTCTTTGTAGCTTACTAAAGCCTTCATACTGACTTTTGGTGATAATTTCCAAATGTAGCCTATAATAATCTGCACAGAATCAGAGTCTGATTCTGTGTAGATTATTATAGGCTACATTTGCAAATGCAGCAAACTTATTTAAGTTTGCCATTAAACCATAGATCGATCAAATCACAGCACTGGCTACCAACATAAATGTTAATGTTATCGTTAATGTGGGCAATTATCATACCTCCCTCGTCCTCCTCATCTCTCCTCACTGTTCCTCTCCCTCTGTTCAGGAAGAATTTTCTAATGTCCATCTCTGAATAGTTTATCAGAAGGCTATGTTTAGTTTTACAGTAGGACAGCTTCACAAACAGTATAAGCTACTTTTACAGGACTCTCTCTACAGTATACGTAAATCATTAATTCTCCGCATGTGTGCATGCAGCCTACGCATGGTGTGAGTGTGTGTGTGAGGGAGAGAGCACAAGCTGGTAAACTGTTGCTAAATTTAGGCTACAGTGACGCTAAGCATTGAAAAACAGATGCTAATTATGTGGGCAACATTCTCTAACAGCGATCAACTGTTTTCTGTCAAACAAGCTGTGAATTAGTTGTAACATTAAAACAGGGGACGACTTACTCTGCGCTCAAAGTGATGTGATGAGCTCCAGCAGTTTCCACAATACAACGAAACACTCGGAAGAATCATGTGAACGATTTTCATTGGTTGTTGCGTTCAATCTTACCCAGCTACAGAGGTGCTATTTTCTGATTGGCTATTATGGCCCCTTTCTTTTTTTCCTTTTTTATTTTTATTGGCTGGTAAGTGACAGGCTCGAGTCATGACTAAAGCAGGCACGGAGATGCGCTCATGAATGCCGTTTACAGCGAGAGCAGCGCTAAAATTTTACTGGGGCACTGGAGACTTTTACTAAGGCACGTGCCCCAGTGAATAAGGTCTAGTGACGCCCCTGACCTCTGGGCAGTATGTGAACTGTAATGGATCCAAGTAGCTGGTCATATATGATCTCAAGAGGGCCAAGACCAATCTGTGCAATGTTAAGACAACCGGTTTATAGTCATTGAGGGCAGATGGGGAAAGTATTTCTCGGGACAAGAACAAGGCAAGATGTCCTCTACAGCATAGCTACCCTCCCCTGGCTAAGGTTACAAAGGTGCTGTAGAATACTGCAGAGCTTCACCTGGCTCCTGGATACAAACAGGTGGGAGGGACATAATGTAGGCTCAGCATTTCCTGACTAGGGATTGTCCATGATGGGAGGGGGCAGTGATCTATAGCCACAACCACAGAGGTGGCTTGCAACACATGAAATATGTCATATGATATCTACCCCCGATATGAGTTTGTTATCATCCCCTGTATCAAAATAACTTGCCACACACCAACATTTCATAAAAAAACCTTGTGTGACTCATCAAGGCCTGTTTGGCCAATATGGGTGTCTGAATGGTAGTTTTTAAGGATGTCTGGTGCATCACACTTGCCACAGCAGGCGATGTCAGTGAAATTATTTGCCACAGGTGAGCCCAGCAGTGAAATTGCTTTATTTCAGCACAACATACATTTATGTATCAAGGTCAATTAAAAGGTGTGATTTCTTTAACCAGGGGATTCTTCCATACAGATAAAACACAGCAAAGGTGTTCAGCTTCACTAATACATTCAGCACTACACAAAACTAACACATGGTAGCGTGAGCAAAGGTACCAAAAAAACAAAAAGATACACAGGAACAGGCGTGCTCAACTCCAAAAAATAAAAGACATCTTTGGGTGTGAGTTCAAAGAAAGACATGAAAACATTTTTTTTAAAGCCATGTCTACAAACGGACACGTTTCGGCTCTAGGCCATCATCAGCGTATCGGCCCCAGCATGGCCTAGGGCCCATACGCGTCTGTTGTAGACATGCTCCATTAAATATTTTTGCAAGAGCTAATGCATACGAGTGTGGTTTTCAACTTTAACCAAATCATTTCACATGGCATAACAAATTATTGCAAGTATTGCATATTAATCTAGCTTTGCATTGGATGGATACACAAGACAATGACACCATACTTCATGTCCAATATTAGTGGATGGAGTCCTTCCTCTCTTTGTGTCCCTTAAGATAAGTATGTATTGATCAGTGTGTGTCTTCCTTGGAATAATCCATAATCTATAGTGTTATTTACAAAAAAACAGGTTATCATGACAAAAATGTAGATCCACTGGCCAGCAGCACCTGTTGACCGCTGGTTGATTTGGGCAGAAACCTCTATGGTTGGCGGACCCTAAGGCAAACCCAAGCCATTGCCAGTGTAGTGGTCCCCCTCTGGCCAGACGGACAATCTGAAAACCCATCTGATCAGCAGAAAAGATCAATCCATCTGGTGTCAGTTAGAATGATGCATTGTTGAGCTGTCCGATCACAGGAACACAAGACCCATCTTGTCACAGAAGCAATGGGTAGACCAGTCTTGCAATGTAGAAGACTCTGTGACTATCATGTGGCGTGGCTAGCCAGTGGTCCACTATGTCTTTCTGCTTTGTTGTTGAGCCAACAGCTGACAACCTGGAAATTAAGATATAAAACAGAGATAAAACATTTAAAAGTACCAAGAGAGACTACAATTTATTGACATGTTTGAATGAAGCTGAATACCATGGTTACTGATTATATAATATTATGTGGAGATAATCAGGGTGCACTGCGGGAGGTGTGTATTGTTTGGTCTTTGGCTAAAAAACATGAAGTATGACCTATGTCCCACCTTTCTCCACCGTTCTCCTTTGTAGTACAGTATGTACTGTAACCAGCCAATCAACAACCTAGCTCATAGCATAATAATGCATGCCTCATGTTGTACGTGGGCTCTGTTAAGGCCCTACTTCACAGAACGCATTCTGCCAACAAAATGATTGCCCTATAAAAGAACCTAAACTACACTACATACTCAAGCTACAAGACATGCTCATGTACACTATGTAATGTTAAAGGAGAATTCCGGTGTGATTTTGACCTAAAGTGTTTTGAAACATGATACCGAGTGTGAACGTATGTCTCATAGCCCATCTCGGCTTGTCCCCTGCACTCCGAAATCTGGCGCTAGTTAGCCGATGCTACCAACAAGGCGGTCAATGGTGGTGCCTCGGCATCGGCATAGCCATGCAAATAAATCGCTGTTTTACACCATTTACGAAGCTCAATGTATCTCCACACTTCATTGGTAGACTTCCAAGGGCCCTGACATTTAAAACGAGACATTAAGAACTTTAAAAAAGCACTGGTAGTTTACTTACAAGACGATTTATACAGACAGTATCTTCACGAAGTTTAGCGTTTGCAGCCATCTTGAATTTAGTCACGAT
>NW_027468718.1:47884597-47939597 GCF_046254945.1 Alosa pseudoharengus | reverse complement strand
CGCCCTTGGATTGAAGGCCAAATCCGAAAGCGTCCTGTGAAACGTGGGTTGCATTGGAGAAAGCCATCTCTCTCTCGCACGGTAAATGTGTTGGAAACGGCCAATATACTCCTCTATGCGGGCAATAGATGGCACGGGCATGTCACCTGTTATTGTGGGGGTTTTTTTGTTAGACCTACCAAGCACACGTCCATGTTTAAATTAAGGTTAGGCTACTGGATAATTTAAAACAAAACCAAATTGTCCGCACTGTTGCTGAAAGCGTTGGATATGTCGCCCTTGTATTGCAAATTGGCCAAATCCAAATGCGTCCTGTGAAACGCCCGTGGGTTGCATTGAAGAAAGCCATGAGCGTCTCTCTCGCGCGATAAGGGTTTTGAAAATGACCAATCAAATCCTCTATGCAGGCAATAGATGGCATGGGCATGTCACATAGTATTGTGTTTTTTGGCCAAGCCTAACAAGCACACATTCATGTTTAAATTAAGGTTACTGGATCATTTGAAACAAAAGCAAATTGTCAGCGCATTTCCTGAAAGCGTAAGATATGTCGCCCTTGGATTGAAGGCCAAATCCGAAAGCGTCCTGTGAAACGTGGGTTGCATTGGAGAAAGCCATCTCTCTCTCGCACGGTAAAGGTATTGAAAACGGCCAATATACTCCTCTATGCGGGCAATAGATGGCACGGGCATTTCACCTGTTATTGTGTTTTTTTTTTGTTAGACCTACCAAGCACACGTCCAGGTTTAAATTAAGGTTAGGCTACTGGATAATTTAAAACAAAACCAAACTGTTGCTGAAAGCGTCGGATATGTCGCCCTATTGCAATTTGGCCAAATCCGAATGCGTCCTGTGAAACGCCCGTGGGTTGCATTGGAGAAAGCCATGAGCGTCTCTCTCGCACAATAAAGGTGTTAAAACGGCCAATAAACTCCTATGTCAAAAACGATTAATGACCTCCTGTTTTAGCCAATCATCATGGAGGAAACATAACTCGGTGTTGCATATGTGTTGTGCATGCATTACTTGAAAAGAACTAGCTCCAGTTATGTATGAACAGTGAAGGTAACGAACTCTTAAAAACGTGAAAAACGTGAACTTGAAGAAGTGAAAATGTAACAATATGAACTATGAAAATTGAACAACTTGAAGCTACATCTATCAAGTGTGAACATGCTTAACAAAATATGGGAACAAAACATGGGAACTAAACATGCATTATGAATATAATCATGCAACAAGACAGTGACACCCTCAGTGTGTTTGAAATGTCCAGTCGATTGCGCAATTTGGTTTTAGTTGCAGTCATTGCAGAAAACCCGGCTTCGCATAGATACGTGGTGGGAAATGGTAGCAACGTTTTCAGCGCTTTTACGGCTATCTCGGGATATTCTGCTTTGGTTTTGATCCAAAAACCCGCCAGAGAGGTTTCCTCATACACACTCTTAAGACCACCGTCATTTGCAATTTCGATCAACTGCTCTTCCTCCTGCGCTGACATGTTAGGACTATTCAGGATATTGACAAATGGGTTGCGGACCCACTCATTGGTTTGCCGTGGATCTTTGGAGGATGGGAAGTAGCCTAACGCTCAAACTCCATTTGAAAGCGCAACAAGGTAATCGCACACCAGCTGCAAGAGAAAGGGCCCTGCCTCAGTCTCTCCCAAAACCCCCACTACTGTTTGGAACATATCAAATACACCACGTCCCCATTCGTCCCCACAAATCAAGCTTGGCTTTAAATGCAGCGACTTTATCTGCCAGTTTAAAGACAGTCGTCATTCTCCCCTGGAGTGACAGGTTGAGGTCATTAAGCAACCCAAATATGCCACATAGGTAAGCGAGTTTTGACACCCAGTCCTCATCACTAAAATGTGCAGCTAACGGTGACTTTTTTTCTGTAAGAAATCTCTGCAGCGGCTCTCGCAACTTAAACACCCTGGCCAGTGTCTGCTAAAGATGCTTGTTTTTTGATGCTCATTCTTACAGTTTAGCTAACTTCGTGTGACACTACCGTTCGCCAAGAACTGATCAAGTGAAGTGAGCTGACCTGAGGCTGCGCAGCGCTGAAGGCAATATGTAAAGTGTTGAAGGCGGGACAGACGTAAGAAAATAGACCTGGCAAAATGCAAACATGTGTGCAATCAAACAACTGCATATAGGCCTATGCCATGTAAAAACGTGACATTATTGCGAATTAAATTGAGTTTAGTTTGCATGCATTTTTTTTAAACTCATGTCGTAGGCTACGGCCCGGTTAGGAATGTACCGGCCGCGGCCCGGTGTTTGGGGACCGCTGCCTTAGATGGCAGGAAAAATCTTCAGCCTATTAACTGACCACCCGATTCACGTTGGCTGGGGGGGAAGGGGGGCCATCAGACATTTGTGACCAGTTAATTCGGCCCTGCCCCCAACAAATCACACCTTCCCACCTCTGACAGCTTAAAAGAACTCACACCTATTCACAAACCTGCGGCATTTTGCCGTGTTTTGAAATCCTATGCAGCTTTCAATAGTGAGGAAGCAATTTTGCATTGTAGGCATAACTAACATGCAATAACGCCACCAACAACAACCAAAACTAGGCTAATCATTGTCAAAATGTAAATTAAATGTAACATTATTGTGCATCAAATTAAAATGTTCTCTTTTGCAAACGTAGGCATAGTAACAGAATAATTTAATAATGTTACAAAGATACTACATCAATCCGTATGTTTCATTAGGCTACTAGGCTATTTGTTTTGCCTTACTCATTATTCATTTAGGCTAGGCCTTTTTATTCAGTTATTAATCATCTTCCTTCTCACTACTTGTGTAGCGCACGCATTCTCCGACCTGTCACCTGTCACTCATCATCGGAAGGGAGGTGTTTGGAATCATTCCCGCGTTACAATCGTCAGCCAATCAAGGTGGTCACTTCAGTCAAGCTCGTGCATGAGTAATGACGTCATCTATAGCAACGAAGACTCACTCCTAGTTTAGGAGTTGTCTGAAAGGCTTTGTGAATAACTTTTAAGAGAAAACTCCAAGCTAAAATCTTCTAGTGCGATTTAGGAGTAGCCTACTCCTAGTGGTAAGATAAAAGCCTTTGTGAATAGCCTACGGCCCCAGTTATTCATCATCTTCCGTCCTTGTGTAGCGCACGCATTCTGAGACCTGTCACCTGTCACTCATTATCGTAAGGGAGGTGTTTGGAATCATGCCCGCGTTACAATCATCAGCCAATCAAGGTGGTCACGCTTGCCCATTTACACAAATGAATGGTCGAATATTACTGATGATCATTGTTATTTAAGAACATGCAGTGTGCGTAGGGCACCAAAAACATCTTGCTCGTAAAAAAGCATCATACCGCACATTGTGGCGGTCTGTTATTTACTGTAGGCTGCGCAAACCACAGGGCAAGCCTGCATTCGAGGCCTTCTGTTGAAGAATTTTATATAAAGCCTGCGCTAACAGTAATCCTCCTGCCCCTGATAGGAATACCACAGCTGTGGATATGTGTGGAATGTTCAAGTAATAACACAATCCAATGTGTGTCTCAATTGTCCCCCGCTGACCACCTCACACATTTCTCTAGATTTTGCAATGAATTTACATGACACAATGCCATAAAATATGCCAGTTTTAGGACACAGAATAATGTTTGTAATGATACCAGTTAGGCCTACGTTTAACAGTAACAAGTGTAATGAGCTATTCATTGTCGAAGGTGCATGGTCAAGTGAAATTCTTACTTTGGAAAACAAACATTTGCCGATATCATCGCCGATCATCAGAATATTGCTCTGGACTGCAGGTAACTTGTTAACCCAGTGGTTCTCAAACTTTAATTTAATTCCCCACTTTGATCAAGGGGCATGACTGATGATAGTGGAGATAACGTGTTATCCCGAGGCCTTTGCCAGTCAGCATCTCCGACGGTAGTCTACCCTATTAAAAATAGGCTATAAGTTTTCGATGTCCCAAACGGAGAGACATAGGCTACTTTATTGTTTTTAACGATCTCTATGCTACTCACAAAAATGTAGGCATGGGTACATGATGAAGTAGGCTATCCAACTGTCGTGTGTTAAATTATTGTGATTACGAGCCAGTGGTTTTCAAACATGCGTGACTCGGACATCTAACTAAATGCAACAGGCTCATATCGTCCTCGCATTCGCAAAATGAGGACCAGTGTTTTGTCAAATTGCAAATAGCTATTCGTTTTAACGAATTTTTATGATAGTATGCTTTTTGTATAGGCTAGTACTATCTTAATCTTGGAATATCGGGAGGGAAGTGGCGCGTCTGCAGTCAGCCAAATATGAATGTAATTCTGCGGCATAAAGCAGATGTATTTGTTTATTGTACAGAAACAGAAAAATAAAAATGACATGTCAAGCAGTCAACTGACTACATTGCAGTCAAGAAGTAGGGCAAATTAAGACACTGTTTTGATTTGCGTAGTTGCATTGCCCCCAACACTGACAATAACATAGCAGATTTCAATTTTCGCTACCACCGTGTAGTCAAGCCTTAAGCCATACCCAAGTAGCCTTAATCGAGGTAATGTTTAATTATGCATGATTTATTTTGTTATTGAATTCGTAGGCTGGGATTCCTCTCGGTAACAATTATGTTTGGTAGCCTCCTGCTTTTTCAGAAGGGGCGGCAGTCAGGCTACTGACAGAGCGATGTACAGTGGCAGAGGGACGCACAGTGGCTGAAAGTGGTACTAAAGCTTCACGCAGCTTCACGCCTCGTAATGCGCGACTGAAGTGGCCATTTGAAAGCGATGCCCACTGTACATCTTTTATCATCCGCAAGTAGAATATATAGCTGATGCTAAGTAGATCGTAATTTTGTACGAAACTGTCAAAAGTTCGACCCAAGTGAGTATTTGAATGATATTCCAAGTATTTCGTGTGATTTGTTAGTAGTTCAATTTCAATTTATTGTGCTTATAGAGTGCCAAAACATAACACATGTATCATGGCGCTTTACAGAATGTAGGCAATCAGAGAAAGAAGGAAAGAAAGGAAGAAAAGAAAAGTAATTCGTTATTCCTGATTTAGTGACAGAAAGTTCAATAGTCCAGCGTTGGGATTGTCCAGGGGAAGGGAGTTTTCGAGGGGCATGTGGTGGGTTGGCGGATGGGCCAGTAATCCGGGCAGAGTTGTCATAGGCTGGTGGTGGGTCGCTAGGCTGTACGGGCCAGGAGTCCAGATAGGGGGCAGTAATAGGGCAGTCGAGGATGGGACTTCAGGTGAGATGGGTGAGAGGAGGGCCAACACACGGATGGTTGATGACTGGTGATGATATACCTCACAAGTGAGGTACAGTAAGGGGGAAGAAAGAGAGATGTAGAGTGGGTTAGTATTACTGAAAATCAAAATGGTTAATGTCAATAAGTAATCAGTAGTACTATATATTGTTACAGTATACCATGGTGGGAATAGGCAAGAGAGGGAGAGTTGAGAGAGAGAGAGAGAGAGAGAGAAGGGGGGAGAGGAGAGGGGGGGGGGTTGTACGCCGTGACACATGAAAAGTCCATGACAGCACTATGCTATAGCAGCATAACTAAGGCATGGTGAGGGGTAGTCGACACCAGCGCAGGTATGGTCAGTGACCACCATCGCACGCGCGACTGGGGTGCCAGTCACACGAGGACTCAGCAGGGTGGTCCATTCCAAAAACCCTGAGGTGGGTGAATTTCCACGCACCATACCTAACTATGGGAGGCAGTAAAGAGGTATGTTTTAAGTCTAGACTTAAAAATAGGCAGGGTGTCTGCTAGTCGAATTGAGGTAGGAAGATTATTCCAGAGGAGGGGTGCGCGATAGCTGAAAGCTCTGCCTCCTACTGTAGTTTTTGAGATTCTTGGAATTACAAGAAGGCCAGTATTCTGTGATCGTAGCGGTCTGGGTGGGTTATATGGGACTAGGAGATCTTTAATATATTCTGGTGCCTGGCCATTAATGGCTTTGTATGTTAGAAGTAATATTTTGAAGTCAATGCGACTTCTAACAGGCAGCCAGTGTAGAGATGCCAAGATAGGGGAAATATGTTCATATTTTTTAGTTCTAGTGAGTGTGCGAGCAGCTGCATTTTGTATAAGCTGTAAGCTCTTTAGACAGCTGTTATTGCAGCCAGCGTATAGAGCATTGCAATAATCAATCCTTGAGGTAACAAAAGCATGGATTAATTTCTCAGCGTCTGGTAGGGATAAAGACTTCCTTATCTTTGAAATGTTCCTTAAATGATAGAATGAAACTTTGGTAATCTGTTTTATGTGATTACTTAGTGATAGGTCTTGGTCAATTGTAACTCCTAGATTTTTAACACATGTGGATGAGGATAGTCGGAGATCAGTAAATGTAGCCTGTGATGAGGATAGGATATCCCTCATCTTTTTAGGACCTAAAACCATGACTTCTGTTTTATCGGAGTTCAAAAGCAGGAAATTGTTTGTCATCCATGTCTTTATGTCTCGTATACATGTGTCAAGTTTGGCTAACGGAGTCAATTCGTTATGGAAAGGTATAGTTGTGTATCGTCTGCATAAGAATGAAATTTAATGCCATGTTTCCTAATTTCTGAGCCTAGAGGAAGCATATAGAGAGAAAATAACAGGGGCCCTAGTACTGAGCCTTGAGGCACCTCATATTTTACCATAGTCTGGGTAGATGGTTCATTGTGAACCTGTACAAATTGTCTGCGGTTGGAAAGGTATGATCTAAACCAAGCGAGTGCTGAGTCTTTAATGCCTATCGAATGTTCAAGCCTGTGGAGTAGTATATTGTGGTCTATGGTGTCAAAGGCAGCACTGAGGTCCAGGAGGACCAATATTGATATATGTCCATTATCGGCAGCGATGAGGAGGTCATTAAAAACTTTAACTAAGGCTGATTCAGTACTGTGGTGAGCTCTGAAACCAGACTGATATAATTCTTGGATTTTATTCATATGCAAGAAGGTACCAATTTGTTTCGACACTATTTTTTCTAGTATTTTTGACAAAAAAGGGAGATTAGATATAGGCCTATAGTTGGCCAGGTTGTTAGGGTCAAGGGTAGGCTTTTTGAGGGATGGCTTAATGACAGATAACTTAAACGACTGTGGTACATGGCCTGATAGCAGTGAGTTATTTATAATCTGGAGCAAAGCATTATCCAAGAAAGGAAGAGCAGTCTTCAGAAGATGAGTAGGAATAGGATCTAGTAGACTAGTTGTAGATTTTGATGAAGAGATTGTGGAAGTGAGGTCTAATATGTCAATAGGTGTAAATGAATTCAACGTTGTTCGTCTCATCTGTGATTCAATTATGTTTTCGCTACCGTTCAGCAATGGAGTATAAATATTTGGTGAGACTGACTGGATATTAATCTTATCTCTAATTGTTTCAATTTTGTCATTGAAAAAGTTCATGAAGTCATTACTGTTTAGGCAAATAGGGATAGATTCGGTTACTTCGGTGTGGCTCTTCGTCAGGCGGGAGATTGTGGTAAAGAGAAATTTTGTATTGTTTTTGTTTTCTTCGATCAGCGAGGAGTAGTAAGTTGACTTGGCTTCGTTGAGTGCTTTTTTGTAGGTGATAAGGCTATCTTTCCATGCTTGGCGAAAAACTTCCAATTTAGTGGTACGCCATTTTTGTTCAAGTTTACGCGCTGTTTGTTTGAGTGTTTTTGTCTGTGTGGTATACCATGGAGCACGCCTTACTTGTTTTCTCATTCTCTTTTTGAGTGGTGCTACTGAATCAAGGGTTGAGCGTAATGAGTTCATCATATTATCAGTTAGCAAGTCGACCTCGGCTGGATTAAGGAATGGGCCTTCTGATAGGCCTACCACATGAGTCCGGAATGGGGCAAGCGTAAGCGAAATTTTTTCTAGAAAGTCTGCATTAGTTTTTTCAGATAAGCCGCGGCTGTAGTATTCAGCTAAATTGGGTACTGCATGTTGTAATGTCATTGTAAAAGTAATTAGATGGTGGTCAGTTAAGGTCGGGTGTTGTGGCAAGATTGTTAACTGCTCTATATTTATGCCGTATGATAAGACTAGATCAATAGTATGGTTATGTCGGTGCGTGGGCGAATTAACATTTTGGCAGAACCCGACATGGTCAATTAGGGATTGAAATGCAATTGTGAGACAATCGTTCACATTATCCATATGAATATTAAAATCACCCAATATAAGTATTTTTTCTGTTTGGATAGTTAAAGTAGAAAGGAAATCAGAAAATTCCTCTAAGAAATCAGTGTAGGGGCCAGGGGGTCTGTACAATGTGACCACAGTTACAGGCTGATCAGTTTTCCAGTCTGGCGGTAAAAAATTGAGGACTAGAACTTCAAAAGATTTAAACTTGTGTGTGAGCTTGGGAGATGTGAGAAGACTAGATAGATAGATTGTAGCTACTCCACCTCCCCTGCCAGTGTGGCGTAGTCACATGTTCAGATGGCTAACCGTGTTCACGCTGCTAATGTAGCTAGTTAAACTCACGCAGCTTTACAGAAACGGCAGTTATACGATTAATTAAATTTGTGTCGGTGATATTACACGTCCAGTTAGGTTAGGCATGACTGGCGTTCTTTTAGACTAGCTGCTACGGTTGTGATAACGCTGGCGTTTTGCTTTAATGAATAACTAATCCAGAAATTAATGCAAAACGCGTTGCAGCAGGTGGATGCTATCTGAGCACTTGAAATAACGTCTCCGCCCTGCTTTTTTGGGAGCAGCTAACAGTGTTCGAACACGTTGGGCATCAGCCTCCCCTTCTTTATTGTGAGTGAGATGTGAACAGCAGCAGTTAAATGTATTTTTGGTGTCGTTTGTGATGGTCAAGTGTTTATTCTATCTTTATATTTTATATTTGACCCAATGAACTCATCTTGCTAATTAATATGTGGTAATGAAGCAAAAGTTACTTTTGAAATCATTATTAATGTGCCCCACCCCTTTCAGATTTTACGAGTGTTGCCTAAACAGCAAAGCCATGCCTGGCATTCAGTCCACTCCTCATGTGGTAAATTGGATTCAGCAATGTTGTTTATGAATGTGATAGATATATTAGAGATTAAAGTTTTTAGAGATTGTTTTGACAAATCTATTTTGGTAGCAAAATATACATGTATGTGGATAAACTGTGCTTATAACCTGTGCTTTTCCTAGATTTTTCTTTAGGTGTTTGCATGTGGTGTTGTAAGGAATGCGGCGCTCTACAGTCTAGCAGGTATAAATTGTTACAACACTGTAAATTATGCCATGGTCATTATGGTAGGAATCCCCGTTACCTGTGCACTTATGCCAGCTGTCCATGTAGTTTCAAGACATTGAATAGCTTGAAAAACCATGTTTACCGAGCTCATTCATTACCCTCACAGACAGCAACAAAATTAGTGACCTACAGTTGTCAGTTGTGTTATTTTGCTGAGCTTTCCTCAGAGAAAGATTATTTCATACATATCGGAGGCCATCTTAAAAATGGTCAGTCCTGTTGTTGTGTGTTTGTAGGCTGTACATTTGAGACCAACATTTATAGTACGTTTTATTCTCATAAGCATAGAAAACACAGTCCACATGACTTAAACGACTTTAAACCAGGCGTTGTGACTGTACATAATAGGCCTGAGGGTTCTGAAGAAGGGGTAGAATCAGTCTCTGCTGATGTACTTGAAACTCCTGATGCTCACTCAGATGAAGATGCTCCATCAGATAATGAACATAACATTGTATCTGTCGAGAGCCTCTCTGAAGTAGTAAAGGAAAAGTTAGGGTGTCTGCTTTTGAAGTTGGAAATCCTATTGCACGTACCTGCTTTAGCTGTAGATGAACTGGTGGAGACACTACACTTTCTGTTAACAATTGCTACGGTGCCACTTGCACAAGCTACTATCTCAGATGTTTTAAAAAAACATAATCAGTCTGTGAATGACACAGTGATTAAAGCCCTTGCTGTAGCTGTTTGTGAATGTAACCCTGTTGGACAGTCTTTTGGGAAAAATGGGTTGCTTGCAACGGCCTTTAGAAGAAGAAAATTTTACAAGGAAACTTTCTCTGTTGTTGAAACAGTAGAGTACATTTTGGATGCTAGAAGGAAAAGGACATTTCAGTATATTCCAGTGTTGCAGTCTTTACAGCAGATACTTAGTAAGGAGCACATTTTTGATCAGGTGGTTGACAATAAAGTTGAACAGGAGATCTCGGTCACAAGTGCTAGATCTTATGGTCAACATTTCAAGTCCTTTAAAGATGGTTTGTTCTACACTCAAGATGGTTTTTGGTCTCGAGGAGTTGAGGATCTCATTGACTTTGTACATAGATGACTTTGAATTGTGTAACCCTCTTGGAACCTCACGCAAAAAGCACAAACTCTGTGGAGTGTACTGGATACTAAGTAATCTCCCTCCTTGCTCTAACTCGGCACTGTCTTCAATTTATTTAGCAATACTTTGCAAATCTGATGATATTAAGACCTTTGGATTTGAGAAACTGCTTGAACCCCTTTTACACGATCTGCGTGTTTTAGAGGAACAAGGTGTGTTTGTTTCTGTTGTTGGTGAGTGTGTAAAGGGTGCTGTACAATGTGTTGTGGCCGACAATCTCGCTGCGCATGGGTTAGGTGGGTTTGTTGAAAGTTTTTCAGGTGACTTCATATGCAGATTTTGTACAGCAAAGAGAACAGAGATTCAAACATTCAGTGTATCTTCTGGTGCTTTCAGGCTTCGAACAGAACAGCTTCATGCAGAACATGTTAGGAGTGCAAGGGAAACCTCCACGCATTGCTTTGGAGTGAAGAGCGCTTGTGTTCTAACTGAGCATCTTTCACATTTTCATGTTACTAAAGGCTATCCCCCTGATCTAGCACATGATCTCTTTGAAGGTATCGTACCAACAGAGTTGGCCTGTTGCTTATCTGTGTTGATATCAAAGAAATATTTTTCTCTGGATTTTCTGAACCATTCGATTTTGAACTTCCCGTATAAGTGGAGTGACAAAACAAATAAGCCTCACGTCGTACCACGCAATCTCTTGACTAAGAAAAGCATAGGTGGCAATGCACACGAAAAGTGGAATTTATTGAGGTTACTGCCATGTATTATTGGTGCCTGAGTGCCAGAGGATGAACCTGCTTGGTCGATATTATTAAACCTGAAAGACATTGTTGAGTTAGTGGTAGCTCCAGTACACTCTGATGAGTCGCTAACATTTCTGGAGTTTAAGATTTGTGAACACAGGGATCGCTATCAAGAGCTTTTTCCAAGTACTCACCTGCGCCCTAAACATCACTTCTTGGAGCATTATCCATACCTGATACAATGCTTTGGACCACTTGTGTGTATGTGGACTATGAGATTTGAGGCGAAGCATAGTTTTTTTTAACAGCTTGCCCGTCACACTAATTGTTTTAAAAATATAGCTCTTACACTCGCTACAAAGCACCAGCTTATGATTGCATTTCATTTACATTCATCCAGTCTCAGGAGAACGTCATTTGAAGTCACTAATGTTTCACTCCTCCCAGTTGAAGTGCTGAACAAGGAGATAGCTCACACAATCATTCAGAGATATCCAACTGTGACAGAAGTTAGTCTAGCCAAGTCGGTCTCTGCCAAAGGAATTAGTTACAAAAAGGGTATGATACTTGCTCATGGTTCACTTGCAGGCCTTGAATTTGTTGAAATACTGCAAATGTGCATTTTTTCCGACAAGCTGGGTTTCATTTGCAAAAAGTTATGTTGCTGGTATAGAGAACATTTTGGAGCATATGAGGTAAATACATCAAGTGTGAGCGAGTTGGTCTTTATTGAGCATGGTGAGCTGCTGGATGACTATCCACTTGTATGTTACTTGGTTGGAGCTGTCAGGATGCTGACTTTGAAAAGATACATTAACATTGACCATAAGTGACCTTTAACTCTGTAAGTAACTGCACAGTAAGTATGTCAAGTTCATACCTCGGGCAACTAAGCTGATGGCTTATGTATTTTGCTTAAAGTGTTTCAAGGGGCAACTTGTTACAACTGTCCTAGGCTCGCTGCTTTTGTTGCTTCCGCTACATGTCGCTTTGCTTTGAGTTCAGTTACTGTTTGCACCAAAATTGCATAAGAAACTGATAACTTTCAGTCTACATGTTGCTTGCTCTCTTAATTGTCTGTCTTCACAAAACCTGCATAGCCTGCATAGCGGTGCATAGCCTCTTTGCCTTGTGAGACTTTCTGTCAAGACCTGTTGCTTTAAGATTATTTGATGGTTTTACTTGGACATATTGAACTAGATTATATGCAATGACCCAATCAAGAAAAAAAATATTAAATTGAAACCTTTTTGAACATGGAGGTATAACATTGGTAAGAATTTGACACATATGTTCCTTTAGTCCTTTTAAATGAAATAATTGTGGACTGTCATTCTCCATCTCTATCAAAATCAACTAAAATGGCAAGTGCATACCAACACTTTTCCTTCGAAATGCTTGTGATCAGAACGACAAACACTTACTCTAAGGAGTGTCTAGTTTTTTGTGTGCATGCCTGCTGCTCCTCCTGGCTTATGCTTTCAATGTGTACATGTTGAGGAGGAGGAGGCATATACCAAGACAAGTCAATGCCACCAAATGTTCTAACATTGGAGATGAAGGTTTTGGGTTTGAAGTGGTATTAACTTTAAGTGTTGATTTTGCCTTTCCATAGGTAACAAACTTGAGTAGGACATGACCATCCAGACCTTTGTAGTTGGAAACTAACTGAGGGTAAGTTTGTTTTTTTGGGGGGTTTTTTCCCCCCTAAAAAATCCTGATGTTTGATATTTGATAACTTAGTTCTTTACTGTGATTGCATTTGCCTTCTCTTTTAGAGAATTAGGGCAATGACTGAACCGGTGAAATTGCGAATAATTCTAACCGATGATGACTCAAGGAAGTTGATACTGCCAGAAGGATTACCAGGTTCCACTGAAGACCTCGCCAGAATCATTGCAGAAACATTCAAGCTTGATGATAACTTTCGCTTACAGTACCAGGATGATGATTTTGGCGGTGAGTTCATTACTTTGACTTCCGTAGCGGATGTTCAAGACAAGGGAACCTTAAAAGTCATCTTCAAGACTATAGGCCACATCCAGGAAAAGGGCCAGGAAAGCTTGGGCAGTA
This sequence comes from Alosa pseudoharengus, assembly GCF_046254945.1. Taxonomy (NCBI): domain Eukaryota; kingdom Metazoa; phylum Chordata; class Actinopteri; order Clupeiformes; family Clupeidae; genus Alosa; species Alosa pseudoharengus. The sequence continues at coordinate 47,926,460 of NW_027468718.1, read as the reverse complement.
GCCAGCCATCAGATTCTGATGACACAGATCCCAGATAGCAATTTCCTTTGGGCCGGATCCGCATAAAAGCCTTTAGATCCGCCTGTAGCGGACATACGGTATCTGACTGTGGGCCAGGTCTGTTCCTGATACAGGTTTCAGCTCTGCTAGCAATGCTGTTTTATCACCGGTTTACAGATTTGTCCCAGGTCCAATTTCCGCAACTCTCAACTGGAAGTCAGGAGATGCTTTTAAAATACAAAACACTGATTTGGCCCAAACCTGTGATACGGATATGAACCGAAGGACCATTTTTTCACAGCAGACCCAGGTGGTAATGATATTAATTAAGGTGCTGATTCTGCTAAATTGACTGTCCTTTCCCTACTTCATTGTCAACTGGCTGCTAAAGAAAAAAAAAGGTATTTTGGAATGGCACAAATTTAGAAACCATGGGGGTGCACTATGTTCCCATGGCCACTTCATTTCTACAGTAAGGCTGGAAAAGAAGATATAGTTGGCTCAATATTGATCATATGTTCGTTTCATTATTTTTATTATTACCTAGCAGTGGTAAAAGTAGTCAGTTGTTGTTTGTGTCAGATCTAACAGTGCTATGAGACAACCCCATATTCTTTCCACGCATGCAGAAGTCCAAGCAGTAACGTTAATCAAGGATCTTTGGTTTGCTCACTATCAATCTTTTGACATGATTTGCCAGCCTGGGGTTGGAATAGGACAGCCCTACTTTTCAAGGTAGGTTATCTGCTTTTTATCTCTGTTTTATTCAGAGACAACAACAAGCAACCGAGCGATTGATAACTTTAAGGTTATACTTTCCAGCAATATGGGCTAGCCTACTACCTTAGCCATCACAATAACTATTTTGGAAAAAACATTGATAACGCTAACAGGATCACTGATGATAAAAAAACGAGTGTAATTGTGACTACCTATTTTCAAAAAGGAATAAATGGCTAATGTTTATTTTGTGTTGTTTCAGATTGACCATGGAGATGACTGAGGAAGACAGCCTGAATATCGATGGGAACAGTGGAATTAACACGACTTAAACTTTGTCTGGGATTGCACTTCTACAGCCAGGTTGTTGAATAAAAAAATAATTAGACACTTATGTGTAAAGTTTTTTTTACCCCCCTCTTGTTTGTAGCCTAGCTTATGTTTATCAGTTGAGCTGTTGGGAAAACGTTACGAACTTTAGCCTGGGTGAACCTATAACGAACCTGTTAGCAAATGTGTAGCAAACAGATTTTTCAGGATAATTAGGCCTAATTACCAATCACATTTCACATGTCAAATAAAGCCAGCTGATGTCTGATAAACGGGTCCGTACCGCACACAATAAGCGGACCCGTATTGCATATGATAAGCAGATCTGGAACACGTCAGTAACACAGACTACCATACGGAACTGGGCCAGTCTTAGCCCTTATTGGTACCAGATCCGTCAAACAGATCCAGACCAATTTTGGACCGATGTGCGTTTGGACGCCGGATCAGGTCCATTATGCAGATCCGTGCCGGACGTTGAGGTAGGTGTGGCCCAGTTCCGTCGCAGTGTATGTTTGCTATCTGGGATGACACTGTCATTTTATCTTCTCCTGAAGGACCAAGATCTGCCCCGTGGCCACATGAATTCCCTATTCCATACTTCTCCTATGACTCTGAAATATTGCTCCAAAGAGCCAATGCTGATTACCTTGCCAATGGAACGTTTCTTAGCTCCCTCACAAGTTAAAATCGCACATTCTTGAAAGTCTCGCTGATGAGATCATAAAATTCAAAGCATATCCGAACGATGTTGAGCTTAATTCAGTGGCTGAAGCACTCATTGTCAAACACCCTTGCTTAAGAGAGCAGGGCTCTTTCAATGGCTGCTATGGGTGGAAAATCAGCCTGAAGTACAAGATGGCAAACTTGCGCACAAAGCTCCGAAGTGTTGGGTGTTCTGAAGTGAGTATAAATTCTTTAAAGAACAAACGGCAAGGTCAGCATCATGCTGCTTCAAACATAAAGAAACCCAGAAAAGCTGAAGTTAACTACTGTCCTCAACACCCAAAAGGAGAAACATCTGACAGTTTAGAGAATGAACGAATTGCAATTTTGACAGAGATCAAAAAACGAAACAATGACAAAGTAATCAGAGAGAAGATGGAGAGAACCTTTTCATACAGAAGGCAGGAAGTGGTCCAGGAGAAGCCGATGGTAGCAGAGTTTAAAACAAGATGGCCAGCTCTCTTTAATGTCAGAGAAGTAAGTTGTATTTTAATTTGTTTTCCTGTTGAACAGTTTACAAGATGTTTTGGAATTTAAATACTCAGTTCGGTTCTTTTTGTTTCCTTTGCACTTTTACAGATCAATAATGAGTTTGCTCGAGTCACAACAGTCCCACTGGAATTAAAGTTTCTGAACATGCTAGATAAGTACTCAGACAGCTTGATGAAGATGTTCCGCAGCAAAGGTGGAGTCCCTGGCCGAACCATTCGAACCATCATGCAACCCGTATCAGAGGTTGTTCAGTCAGTTCCATCACATTGAATTTTATTTTTAGTCATTATTCTGTGCATACATTTTGTTGTGGTGTCATGCTAATATAAACATGTATTTATTGTTTTTTTGTTTGTCCCTGTGCTTCCAACAGAACAACAGCATTGACGTCCGAAGGGAGTGCATCCTCAAAGCGCTTTGTGTCTACTTGAATGAGGACCCATTACACCTTGTCAAGGAATACACTGTGAGCACATACTGCTTTTAAATTGGTCACACACACACTTTCTCTAACACATACTCTTGACACACTTATTCTTGGCCTCACTCATGCCATCTCTTGCACATGCTGGTCAATGGTCTGACATTTGTAACACATCTTGAGCACAACACACACGCACTTACCTTAGTTCACACATGTCTTGGCTTATACCCAACACTAATGTTTACTTTAACCTTATGTCCATTGTTTTTAAAGAAAAATAGTCCTGAACTGACCGTGATGAAAGTTAATGTAAATAAAAGACTGAAACATCAGCACGTATACTCATCAGATATGGTTTAAATATTATTTGGGCAATATTTCAATTTCAATTCAATTTATTGTGCTTATAGAGCGCCAAAACATAACACATGTATCATGGCGCTTTACAGAATGTAGGCAATCAGAGAAAGAAGGAAAAAAAGGAAGAAAAGGAAAGCAAGAGAGAGGCCCATGGGTAACAGGGGCGAGGAAAAACTCCCTAGAATTGGAGATATATATAGGAAGAAACCTCGAGCAGATCCACGACTCAAGGGCCTATTTAGACTATGGTGGTGCAAATTAGACTGTTGGGCCGCACAGTCTAAGCAATGAGTGGGTAGCATTGTAGTTCTATAAATAAGTAATTGTTTTTATTGGTCTTGCATAGGACTGTGATGGGTTGGCAGCCAAAAAGGATATGGAGCAGACAGTAATGGGGATCTACGTTGTTCGCCATGAAGGACATGAACCAGACGATGAGCCAGAAGACATCGGGGTCATCATTGAAGGTGTTGAAACCATCTGCTCTTTGAGGAGTGTGGCTGTGGCAACGGCTATGTTGTTTGGATTAATTTACGCATTGAACCTCTCATACCCTTGTGAACTCAAAACTACATTTGAGGTTATACAGAAAGTGTTCTTCAACTTGGATGGATAGAGGCTTTCGCCAAAGGTACAAGCCCTTAAAAACAAGATGCTTGAGTAAGTTACCAGTAATCTGTGAACCATGTCATTCAGTGTTCATCTTTTGTTTTTTTCTCATTTCATTTTCTCTGGCCATTACGTGATGTCAAACTGGTATAACAAATTGTAAATGTAGAGCTGAAACTTTATTTCCTATATGGACTGTCTTCAACGACAGAACCAATAGTGGCCTACAAGTTCTTTAAGTACATTGTTTTGTTTGACGCTTTGCAGTGGTGTTTGTTTTTAAGGCGGCATTGTGAGGACTCCTTGTAAGTTTGTGGACTGAGAAAACAATAGAACCTGGCTTATTTGTACGTTTTACAATTTTATTTTCTGTGTTAAAGGGAAGTAAGGCTGCTGTGATAAAAATGTAAAACCTTGATAATCTGTAGTGACATTAAGTCTTATTTTATTTTTACTTTTTTTGTGAGGATTGGATTTTGGACAGGAAAAAAAAAAAGAAATGCAGCAGATCCAAATGCTGTAGTGTTTGAGGCGACAAACAATGTTTTTTCTTTTTATTCAATAACTAGTGAATTTAAGTATGCTGCTGATTTTCCTATATGTGGACTGGCTTCAACGCCGGAACTGATGGTGGCCTGAAAATTCTTTTTGGTAAATTGTTTTGATGGTTTGCAGTGGAACTGTTCTTGTACGGGTTACCAAATGCTGTAGTGTTTGTTTTTAAGACAGCATTGTGAGGACTCATTGGTAAGTTTGTGGATTGAGAAAATGAGAAAGGCAGCAGAACCTGGCTAATATTTTAAAGTTTTACAATTTTATTTTCTGTGTTAAAGGGAAGTAAGGCTGTTGTGACAAAATATAAAAATCTTGATAATTGATCTGTCCTGCCATTAAGGGGCCATTTCACTATTTGCATTAAGCTTTCTAGAAACCCAGTCATATTTTTGAATTGGCATGCATTTTTCATTATTTTTTTCCCCTGAGACAGGAGAAAAACAGATTTCAAAACTGCACTTCCTGCTTTTTGTGATGTACAAAAAGCAGGACCTTCCAAGTCATACATTTACGAAAAAACTTTTTTTTTCTGCAATAATTATCAGTAAAATTAAGTATGCTGCCGATATGAAAATGATAACTGATTTCTGCTCTGTGATTTTATAAGACTATACAATAAACGCCTTTTTCTGAGAATTCAGTTGTAACCGTTCAGTGAGAAATTTGATTTAAAGTAAATAAAGTTGTCCAGTTAACATAAATGGTATTAGTCTGTGCAACATATCCGATTAAGTCTAAATTACATGCTTAAAATCAATTGATTCAACAAGACTCATTAGTTTTGAAGTAAAGTACTCATAATACTTTAAATGAAAGTAATGTTTTTCGTTGGTTGAGCTTGACTTATGCTCTTTGGTCCTATTTACCTGCTTTAGGTTCAAATTACATTATTCAAATGTGTGGAAATAAGTGTCATAGTTAAATTAAGTTACCCCAACAAATCATTTTTTTGAGTGCACGCAGTCAGCAAATTATGTTTTTTTTATAAAGTAGCCTAGGCTAGGCCCTATTAGCCTACTTTTATTGGAGCCATCCGGAGATATGTGCCTAATATGCTTGCATTTCACCCGAATTTTATCTAAATATTTTTGTAACAGTGTTACCACGGGCATCCGATCATCCGATTTTTGATCAGCCCCAATGTCAGAGCCTACCTAACAAGGACAGCCCAACGCAGCTCACTTGGCTATGATTCGTGACACATTCTAACATCTTATTAGCACTAATGTTCCAACTCATCATCAACTCACCTGTTGTTACTGAGGTTAAGTAGTAGGCTACTGTCAAGTGTTTTTAACAGATGACTTGAATTGTCCTGCTGCTGCTGCTGCTGCACTAGGCTACTCACGATGTGATCACAACCGTGGGCTACACTTCCTGACTGGGCCAATGGTCGTAGTCGCAGATAGAGTGCAGCAAGTGTTCAGTCAAAGGTTCAGTCTTTGCTTCGCAAAGTGCCGTCGAAAACGGCAGCAATTGTTTTTTTTTACTTTTCACTGAACGGAGCTGGGGGGGCCAGCAGGGTGGCCAAGCGTTGACCAGTGGTGGCTGTGGCCCCCCCTGGCCACCACATAGCTCCGCCCCTGATCTAGAGTGAGATCCAGAGTTCCTTTGTGAAGATGAGAGAGGCTTACAGAAGAATGGCTGTCATTCTGTAAGGGTTCTCCCATGTCCACAAAATAACTTACAAAACACTCCAAACACCTGCTTTTCTTGTGGAACATTGAAGCATTGTGTGTAGATTGATGAGGGAAAAAAATTGAATCCATTTTGTCTTGTGCACACGCTATATAGCCTGCTAACTAATATAGCAATAAAGCTGTCACGACCGCACTGACAGTCTGAGTTGATGGATTTGTAATGAGAAACCTGTTGTATTGTGTAGCTAATCTTAATGCAAAGACTAAGAGAATAAAACAATAAAATCAACATGAACAGAGAAAAAGAGGTGAATCAATGCTCATGAGAATGGATGTTGCGAGTTCAAGCAGGTCACAGAGTTTCTTCTACCATTTTCATCTACATCAAAACACAGCAGCACTGGTGTTATGGAGACTCATCAGGTCACAGGGGTTCATGCATTCTCTCATACATGAAACTACGGTACAAAATAAACACTAAATAATGTATTTGTTTAATCCTCAATTTTGGATAAAATTGTCTGCTAATGCAATCCATGTAAAATGTAAATACTAGGGCTGTCATAATAACATGTTTAATTTATTGCGATTCATTTTTATACATTTTCGATTAATTAATTACAGAAATATTAACACATTAAGAAAATAAAAAAAAATTAATCGCATTTCATAGTGACATTTGACACAGAGCAGTCTGCATCTATTTACATCTTGTGGCCTGTGTATTCACATCGTGTACAAATAGCAATGCAGATTAAGATTAGACGATTTCCTAGGCAGATATTGACTTGGGACTATATTGGGGCGAAGCACTGCTACTTGGGTGCAGATATTGATCGTGCTGTGGTGAGTGAGAAAGTACTGATGTGTAGCGTGATATCTCTGCACCCAAGTAGCAGTGTAACGTGTAACCAAACTGTGTTTATGTGTGAATGTATGCTTCATCACATACTTTGTCCTCATGTTAGCTCTTAGACAGCCCTTAGGACCTGTATCATGTGAAGGATAGGGTATTGTCCACCTGTCATCATTATTGGAAAAGTCCAGACAGGGTGAACAAGACTTAATTAATAACTACTCTTAACAACAACTTAACAAATTCTATAGGTGTGGCAAGCTATTTCTTTCTCAACTGAAGCCATGAAATGGTAACAAAATAATTTAAAAAGACACATTTCACATTTCTTTTCTCGTATGGTAAGTAGCCCTACGCAGGACAATGTATTCAACATTTTGTAAGTCACAAAGTTTGGATACAATCGTCTGCTAAATGAATCCATGTAAAATGTAAATACAGTTATGGGGATGGACATTAGGACAGAGTCTCGTCCACTCTGCAGCCTGCGCTTGTCAGTTCTCTTGTTTGTCACTTACAGTATTGTCATTGCGAGCATTCCACTGAGTAGGGAAAAAGCTGTCAACACAGGGTGTAAGGGTTGTGAGGAAGGCCTGAGGACAAAGACAGTGTGTGCGTGTGTGCAATGAGTCCCACCCCTCCATAGGCTATACCAGACAAATATATAATTACTGTTTTGAACTGTTGCTATATAAAGACCAGTCAAACAAGTCCCATCTCTCAGTGACATAATTTAAAGCTTATAGTTACGAAATGTCCACATCAGAGGGTGGGTATGGGCTAGCTCTTCAGTGAAGCAGGTTGATCCAGCACTCAAACCTGTTCTGTCTCCTCTGTCTTCCCCACAGGGGACATCAGATGGTTTTACACACAGCTTTTTCATACAGCAAAATTACGTAATTAATTATATAAAGCACACACACACACCTCTCTCTCTCTTTCTTTCTAGATGTGTATTAAATAAATAAAGTTGACCTGAAGATGAAGAGTGGTGCTCACCTCAGCCATACTGATCTTGTTAGAGGTTTGTACTCAATTTGTTTAATGTTGTGATGCATGAAGTTCCATGTTGTGTGAACTGAAGTGAATATAGCAGTGCTTATGTTTTCACCTGTGGAAAGCCATCACTCTTGAGGTGCTTATCAGTGTTGTAGTCAAGTCACTATGCCTCGAGTCCGAGTCCCCAGTGTTCAAGTCGAGTCAAGTCCAAGTCATTAAAAAAAAATTCCAAGTCAAGACCGAGTCGAGTCCACTACTCATCCGAGTCGAGTCACTATTGATCCACGTCGAGTCCCTATTGATCAAGTCGAGTCGAAGTCCAGCACTAAAGTAAGCATAGCCTTCATGTCGTTCCATTTTTTCCCATTGCAGATGAAATCCTTAAAAGCAAAACGGACAATCTTCTGTCTCCAAGCAGGGGTGCCATCACTTGTGTGAAAGTAGTATTGCCAAATTTCTTGCCAAACCCAATGTGTTGTATTTATTATATCGGAGAGAATACCATACCATAGCCATACCATAGCCTATAGGCCTACTCATAATAAATGAGCAATCCACATCCCAATCACACAGGCCATTATGCTGTTACTGACTGCTGACAATTGTATAGGCAGTGTTGTAGAAGTTCATATTTCACAAGAGCTAGATGGACGTTGGAGTAGGCCTATTTTGTAAGAGGTAGTGTGGATCATAAAAGGGCCTCCCCCGGCATTTTTTTTAAAATTCTGGCTGTTAAATAGCCTACACAATTTTAGCACAGTTTGGGAGGGACAGAAACAGAGCAGGGCCCGTCTTGGTAGCTTCTTTCTGACTCCCGTGACGTGAACACTGGCTACCTGCAACTGCATAATGTTATCACTTCACTGACACTATGGAGACATATTTCACGTCAACAATAGAGATGAAAATTAGCTTTCGGTTAACGGAGATGCAGATATTCTGCCTAATTAATTTCTTTGTGCAACAGGCCACATTCTACGTTCATTTGAGCGAGATGAGTGAAATAAATGTTTTTTTAAGCTGCCATCGCCATAGGCTACTATTTGCTACGATATTCACCTGTTAGAAATAGAACAAGTTGCTATTTCCTTTTTTTTTCGTGCAGTGGATTAGGCTATCAAATCGCTCATTTGAACAGTAACAGTAATCCACTTCATTTGTGGTTTTAAATATAGTTGTTTCTGGCCTACCCACGAGAGGTTCAGTTTGTCAGTTTCACTTGGCCTACATTGAAACACTCTACTAGGCAATTTAATGTTATGCTTCTATATTTTATGACACCAAAATTAAGAAGTATGCTATATCTTGATCGGGAAAACTTTTAGTTTATTTTTCTTTCATCCGATAATAGCCTGCTGCAAATTAACAGACAGAAGCACGGCAGGGCACGCCCCGAATGAAAATTAATGAATGGAACCTCTCTTCGCGCGTCAGTCAGGAAAAACACTGTTCACCAAATCATGAAGATCAGCTATCTAGCAGCAGTGTGTGATGTTTAGCCTAGGCTGAGTGTAATCTTAGGCAATGTCATGTCATATATTACTAATATTGCCTGGCAATAATACATTGAAATAGCGGCGGCCATGTCTCCAGGCATTTTGGTGTTAAAGTTAACTTTAGTTTGCTTTGCATGTGAACATGATGTGACTTGCGATGTATGACACGAAGCAGTAGCCTAACATTCCCTTGAACTAAAATTAGTAGCCTATTACAAATAATTTAGATATTAAAATCATATAGCAAATTATAGCCTAATTATAGCCAAAAAAAAGTCGTCCTCGACGAGTCATCGCGAGTGCGAATGCACAAGTCCAAGTCCAAGTTCGAGTCATTTAGTGCTCAAGTCCAAGTCAAGTCACGAGTCTCTAAATTTAGCTAATGACTCGGACTCGAGTTCCAGTCTCGGATTCGAGTACTACAACACCAAACTCTCCTGGGGCACAGTCCAATCTAATGATAATAATAATCTGCTGTCAAAGAGGCAACAGGAGGTAGTTAAAAAACCTTAATTTATTTACTGGGGCACAGCAGTTCAATACTGGGGCACGTGCCCCAGTAAAAGGGGTCTAGTGACGCCCTGTATAGCTGTCAGACTCTCAGCACATAATGTTAGACTGCTGAAAGTGGTTATGGATTGTCATTCTGCACGTGTTTACGAGTCAGGAATGTAGTGGTTACTGCCTTTACACTTGACCCAGACACAAAGATAACGCTTCTGCTGGCAATCTCTGCGTGCAGACCGGTCAAGTTCACCGTGAGTCTGTGCACTGGATGATGCTAAAGACCCACGTGCTCTCAGTGTCACATTGCATGAAGCCTCACTGCAGTGTCTCATGGGTTACACACACAGGCACACACGCAGGCATAGTGCGGCAGGTTAAGTCCATATTCCAGGACAATCGTTCACTTTGTGATACAAGCACCAAAATTGGCATGAATAATCACTAGAACCTACTTTTTGAGGAAAGCACATTAGCCACCTGAAAATCCAACATGGCCCATCACATCAAATGTAAGAAAAACTTTTTTTTGCTGTAGAACTTTAATGGCTGGGCGTATTTACATGATCAATTTGTATGTTTTTTAACATGGCAAAATAAATGGTGCAAAGAAAAAAATCTATTTCAAGGCTAGTTTCCAAGATGGCGGCCAGAAATAGTTGGACTGTACTCGAAAATTGTTTATCGAAGCTCACTCTCGAATATCGTTGATCCTCTTTCTCACTCGAATATCATTTATTCTCTCTCTCGAATATCGATCAAGGCCATACTTCTTGTTGGGTTCATACTTAAGTTGGGAAGACTAGTGTGAGAAAAGGCAGATGAAGAGTCCAGTTTAAATTCTGGGAGCTTGTGATGTCAATGCAATTGGTGATGTTCTCTTTGATCAGGTCTTTCAGAGAAGCAAACTTCACTTTGCATTGTCAATCATTATCTGCACTAATCCCCTTCTTCTTGGCAAACAATAATGTCAACTATGCTAGATGGCTTTCTATACACCTTAGAGACCTGGTCTCTTTACAACAAACACATCTTCAGTTGGCCAATGAATTTCAGCAAGGGAACTTTGTAGTCCACAAGACCCACAGAGTTTTTCGGATTGGCTTTTCATCAAGCCCATGAATATTTAAACAAACACATGCATTTATGCATTTACTTAGTCCCTTTTACCTATATTTAGATATCAAGATCATCAAAATGTGATTATCCAATCCCAATCCAAGTCAAAAACCAAGTATAATGGTTTTCCATCTTGGAAAATGGCGGCCATATTGGATTTTTTGCGTGGCTAATGTGCTTTTTGGATAAAGTGGTTCCCAAATAATATTTGTGCCAAGTTTGATTATTGTTTGTGAACGATGGTTTCACTAATCTGCCGCACTAGCAGGCAGGCACGCACACATGTGATATGGTAAGTGATACACCCCCAGGGCCCTTAAGTAGCTGAGCCTCTATCCACACACACACACACACTTTATCTTATTATTTTATTTGGAATGACCAATACTGATTAAAACAACACAGCATCCAAATATTCACAAAGAGCCTGCTATGTTTCACCGGACAATACAAACATTGTGCTAATATTCACAACCAACCAACCAACATGCAGACTGCATATGATTGCTGACACAGAACAGTGTTTGGCTATTTGCTTTTACTTAGTCCAGCAATTTGCAAGCCTCTGATACACATACACACAGGCGCACACACACACAGGCATGCACACATACACACACACATTCTCACACGCATGCACACACACAGGCATGCACACATACACACACGCACACACACACAGGCATGCACACATACACACACACAGGCATGCACACATACACACACACACACACACACATGGGCATGCACACATACACACACACACACACACACACACGGGCATGCACACATACACACACGCACACACACACAGGCATGCACACACACACACACACATGGGCATGCACACATACACACACACACACACACACACAGGCATGCACACATACACACACACACACACACACATGGGCATGCACACATACACACACACAGGCATGCACACATACACACACACACACGGGCATGCACACATACACACACACGGGCATGCACACATACACACACGCACACACAGGCATGCACACACACACACACACATGGGCATGCACACATACACACACACACACACACACACAGGCATGCATACATACACACACACACACACACATGGGCATGCACACATACACACACACACACACACACACACACAGGCACACATGGACACACACAAACACACGCACGCACACAAGCACATGCATACACACTTGCTGAGCTGCCTGTGGAGGTGATGTGAGGTGAACTGAACCGGATTGACAGGACAGTGGCCTGAGGCACAGTGACAGGGTTGCGAGGTCACAGTGGTCAAACACATAAAAGGTGGTGCTCACTGACTAGCCCCTTGGGTGTGGCGTTTCCCAGCTGATGCGTACTTTCACCTGACAGGTGTGGTCAGAAAACAGAAAGGTAAAAAAGAAAAAAAAACACCTGTAAACAGACATGTAGGTGTGTGTGTTCAGGAGAGAAGTAGATGCCCCTCACTTCACCTGGGTGGGGCAGTAGAATGTTGTCGGGTAAATTCCAACCATGTCTCAGCTGGGATAGTGTGACACTGGCGATGGTAGATACTAGACATGCTGCTCACGTAAGTGAATCTGATGTGGAGAAAATCTGTCTGTTTCACTGACCGGTGACAGGATTTAATTATGCTTTAATGTGTTAGACGGCTTAGACTGCATTGAAACTTCGGGACTACTCTATTATGGAAGATGGACAAACAGTGGATATTACTCTGTTTGATGATCTGCATGCCTCTGTCAGCTGGTTTGGGTATGTATAACATAACATAACATTAATTTCCTTTATTCTATGTTGAATTGGAAATCCGTCAGCATAATGCACTGACTACAGACTTAAAATTGTAATATTATAATTGATTGTGTTAAATACATTATGATGCTATGATCCCTATTTTAAAAACAAAAAAATTTCAGGCATTTCTGAAAAATACATTGATGAAATGTTACCCAGTCTGTGATAATTTGGTCCACATTTATCAATAAACACTTTCCTGTGCATTCCATTGGTAATGTCGCATGCATGTCCTAATGCTCCATATCGCACCTGTCATACCTGGCAGTACAGCTGCCGTAAGTTCGCCTGCTGACCGTCCCTCTCTGTCCCAGACCCCCACTCGCTCGAGTTCCAGTACGTGATGTACTGGGACCGCACGGACCAGCTGCTGTTCCGCCAGACCACTCTGCTGGACGGAGAGGTGGTGTTCCGCTGCGAGAGTCCCGCACTGCGGGACGAGCCCGGGCCGGACTGGGTCGCTCAGACGCTCAGCTCCACTGACCTCACGGAGAGAGACACCTACTGTAAGGACCAGTACTACGAACACATGGACATGCGGCGAGAGATCAACAACATGATCACACAAACAGCCGGTGAGTGAGTGAGTGTGTGTATGTGTGTGTGTGTGTGTGTGTTTGTGTGCATGTGTGTGTGTTTGTGTGCATGTGTGCATGTGTGTGTGTGTGTGTGTGTGCGTGTGTGTGTGTAAGGACCAGTACTACCAGCATATTGACATGCTGGGGGAGAACAACAACATGATCACTCAAACAGCCAGTGAGTCAACTCTGTGTGTGTGTGTGTGTGTGTGTGTGTGTGTGTGTGTGTGTGTGTGTGTGTGCATGCACATGTATGTGTGTCTATAGGTCTTCACTTTGTGGAAATTGTAAATATGTTCAAATGACTACACTTGTATATTGTATTAGTTTGTGGTATGGATGGTGCATAATTATTGTATATCATAAATAATGTAACATCTAAAAAGATACAATTCCGTTGAAACTATTACAGATATTCTTCAAAGAAGCCGTGGCTGTACAATCAACAGCTCAGGAGTGTTTCCCTTTGATAAATGGGTTGTGAATGGTAAGGACTTTCTGACCTTTGACCCCCGGACTCTTAAATGGACGGCCCTGTCCTTCCTGGCCAAGCCTGTGGCGGAGGAGTGGAACCGCAAGAGTTTCAGGAATCACATATACGGCGAGTTTGGGCAGAAGGAGTGTGTGAAGACCCACAACATGTTGACACAAAGGAGAGATGCGTGGACCCACCAAAGAGACAGAAAAAGTCATTTCATTTCTAAATTACTTCCTGCCTACAATTGTATTTAATGGTATAATAATGTAAATCTGCTGAGGTGTTAAAGTTAAAATGTCAAAATTCGTATTATTGTTTGTTGCAGATATGAAGGTTTGTGTATTTGCCAAATCCATCACAGGAAGTATACGCACATCTTTACTGTGTCAGGTGACAGATAGGGACCTATCAGGACTCAGGATTCAGCTCACAGAGGATGGCTTGCCTCTAGAGTGTGGGCTACAGCTGACTGGACCACTTCCTCATGGAGATGGAACATTCCAAATTCAACTCCAGGTTGAAGCCATTGTGAACAGGACAAAACCATATTGGTGTGAAATCAAAAGTGGCGCTGTTAACATCTCTGTCCCATGGGGTAAGACTAACATGTTTGTACAGTATATCTATGTTTTTACTACATGACTCCTCCTGACACAGTAGGCACCTCAGTGTATGAACTTCCTGTGTTACAGATGGGCATCTACTCCAGGATCAGGCTTCCATCTCACCTGTTATACTTGCTGTCGTTTGTGGGAGTTGCTTTCTTCTTTTCATTATTAGTCTATGCTACATTCAGCTCCATTGGAAGGGTAAGTCTGCATTTCATGATTTATGTATTTATTTACATTTAGCAGATACCTTTATCTAAAGTGACTTACATAGACCAATCGCAGGGTCAGTATCCCTGAGGCAACTTGGGGTTGGGCTTGCTCAAAGGCACAGTAGTGACAATTGAACCCACAATTTTCTAGTTACCAGTTCACCTGCTACCAGCACAGTTCCTTGCCAACATATTTGATACAGTCTATGGTCACTACCAACACCGGCCATTAGACTCAGCTATATAGAGCTCATTTCTGGATACACAAAACACATGAATAAAGACTTCACCATAAGTTTCACCATAGGTTTCAATAGATAAGGACTTCACAGTAGGTTTCAATAGATAAGGACTTGACCATACAGTACAGTAGGTTTCAATAGATACAGTAGGATTTCACCATACAGTAGGTTCTGAGCATTAGTGCACTCAGTTGACCAGGTGCTGGGTAGACACGTAGTTGGCTAATTTACGAGACCCTGAAAGAGCCTAGTCAGTCCTAAATGCTGTGTGCTTACTTTGGTGGCTGATGTTTCTCTGGTTTTATAGGTAATGCAGGCTACAAGAAAGTCACTTTAACTGATGACAGCCATTCAGCGTCGTCATCAGTTAGCTCAAGCTTGAGTTGTTAAGTCTGTTGCAAACATGCCATGTGAAAGACCATGTAAAACCATACGGGTGGACAACGTGAAAGAAGGACTGGGACCGTTGAGAGGGACAGCTGGATAATGCTGTGGACTAGCAGTGTGTCAGCCACTGATGACGTCCTTATGAGAAGTCCCACTAACTCCAGAGTTGTTCTGACTGAGTGACTGGATAACACAACTGCACAGCAGTAGGGTCTGTTTTTAGCTATTAGGTTACAATAATCTGGAGACACAAGCAAGGATCTACAGTACATAGACCGTCGTTTAAGGGACATCTTTCAACAGTAAAGAGGTCTGTTACACGCAGGGGATAGATTAACGTGGGCACACAATGCACCTATCTGAGTACTTTTTAAGAAAACTCTCTGCTGCCCCTCTGTGGCTGTCAAGGGTACTGCAGAGGGCAAGTTGCTTTGGATGCATAGGTCTATTCAAAGGGTAAATTATACCACATGGATATTCTATTTGAAAAGTCATTAAACATCAAATTGACAGTGATCCTACATTTGGTCAAAACTGTCGATGGTAATTGGTTTTCAGGCAGCTGATTGCATTTGACTTTCGTTGAAATTTCATAGGACACATAATGGTACAAGCGATTGCAGCTTACTGAAGTAAACTTTCCTTCAATTCAGTGTTAGCAACCTTTTATAAAAGTCTTAAATGAATGTGAGTGTAAATGTCAATAAAGATCTGTTTCTAGACAGACAACACAGCTGCATGTACTGTATGAACTCGTTCATTTATTACATCTTTCCACTGGACATTCAAAATGTTCTTGTTTTTCTTTACATTTAATGGTACCGACTTCAATCAATAGCTCCCCATAAACATGGATACAATCCTCATGACCAGTCCAGTTGGGAACAGAGCACGACATGGGGTTTGTCTGAGAGTGGGTCAGGGTCTACCAATCCCACCATGTGTTAGCTCTGCAGGGGGCGAGTACAGCAAGCTCCAGAGATCCACAGGGACTCCATGGGTCTAACACAGGCAGGAAGCTCCAGAGATCCACAGGGACTCCATGGGTCTAACACAGGCAGGAAGCACACAGCTCTGGCCACTCAAGTCTCAAGGGCTCAGAGGGACCTGGTCTAAGCCACTACTGAAAGGGTCAACTAAGCCTCCATTAACCCATAAGAGCCCATGGATGTCTTTTCTAAAATGGAAACTAACAGAAAAAAGCTTCCAGGGAAATGTGTGGGGCTGAATTAGTCTGTGACCCCTGTGGCACTGAGGGCCCTTGTGTGTTCAGAGAGCTGGACGAGGCCACACTGAGCCAGAGAGCTGGACGAGGCCACTCTGAGCCAGAGAGCTGGACGAGGCCACACTGAGCCAGAGAGCTGGACGAGGCCACACTGAGCCAGAGAGCTGGACGAGGCCACTCTGAGCCAGAGAGCTGGACGAGGCCACTCTGAGCCAGAGAGCTGGACGAGGCCACACTAAGCGCTTTCAGACATACGTGTAAGACCGGAGGTTCTGCCGATGTTAAACGGTGGGGCCGTATATCTGAACGACATAACCGGTCATATGGAAGTCCGAATTCACCCGGTGTTTATACTACCCCCGACCTAGTATTTCCTCCGGACATTATGTAAATGTGCTGTGTCTGAACGAGGAGTAGAACATTCGGTTAAAATCACACCTAGTGAGAGGGCGTGTTGGTGACGTTTCTTTCATGCGTCCATGTGGTTAGATCTGACTTAAATGCCAGTGTTATGATGGAGTGGCATAGTGCTGTCCAGAAAATCTCCAACCTGGAAAGATGCAGACATCACGGAGCTACTGTCCATGAGGGCATACAACATTTTGATAGAACACCTGAAAGGGACGTTAGAGACACGTTAGGCTACAACTGCATGGCAAGGAGAAACGAATTCAGAAGACTGAATCATCATAAGCAGAAGGCGCTGAAAAGGCAGTAGCCTATAGCGACGTCGTTGACGACAATAACAGGAGTATTTAATAAATTGTTAGCCAACATGGTTTTCTGTTCATTGATAGCCTTCATGACCTGCTGAGCTCGCTGATATTTGCTGAGCATATATGCCTAGAGAAAATGAAAACGAAGAAACCCCAACTTTGTTCCAAGCTCCTTACGTAAATGCTACACATGGGGAGAGGATGCTTTTGGAAAAAATAAACCATGAAAAAACGAAAAACGAACAACTTCACTGTTATTAATGTTAGTATTTTGTTTGTTGCTTAAAAACGTTGTATGATCTTGAAGTCTTGAGTTAGCCTACTGAATTGGCTGGTAGCCTACCATAAAGTTTGTGCATGCTCTCTCTCTCCTACGCAAACCAGATTTGGGGTTCTATAGCCTAGCTAATTCTGGTACATAACGTTGAAAACAGATAAATGTGTTTATTTGAAGCACACATACAAATACTGTAGGCTAGGTCAATTTCAAGTGCCCACTTACGTGACTAGCCTACTTCAAGTAT
Source organism: Alosa pseudoharengus (assembly GCF_046254945.1). Classification (NCBI taxonomy): domain Eukaryota; kingdom Metazoa; phylum Chordata; class Actinopteri; order Clupeiformes; family Clupeidae; genus Alosa; species Alosa pseudoharengus. The sequence continues at coordinate 47,908,848 of NW_027468718.1, read as the reverse complement.
TAGCCTTTGCACAATAGATTTCTTCTTCTTTAGCCTACATAATGATAGGCTATATTTTGTAAACAAGAAGCAGCTGTGACAGGCAGCGGCCGCATATAATCTGCGTCATGTCTCAGCATCTTGTGAACTCTACAAGCCCCCACCCCTCACTCGACAACCACACGGAGATTCTGTAATGTGCGTGTATGTCGTTCACACATACGTCCGTGTAAGGTCAGTATTAGGTCCGCAGTTTAGCATCATATCTGAATCATCCGAAGGGTAGGACCTCCGTTTGACAAACCTCCTCATATACTCCGGAGGTTATATCTGAAAGCGCTTACTGAGCCAGAGAGCAGAGCAGAACAGGACTAAGTGACACACACCGACCTGTGCATTTGCTGTGCCTGCCAGAGAGGTTTTCTAGCATGATATATAGAGCAGAGAGCTCCCTCTAGTGGTCACAGGACAGATGTCTGATAAGTCACTGTATGTCACAATACCAACCCACACAATGACATCCACATTAGCTGTAGCACAGTCATGCAATAGACCAAAAACCTTTTAAAAAATCCAATGCAAAGAATTAAAGGCTCATCAAACATAATTCATTTTATGATTGAGATTTATGATTCCACTTTAACAATGGACATGACAGACAAATAAGGATTTATTTTATCATTTAGAAATACACATAAAATAATGGTGCAAAGCATAATTGTGCAGGGCCCATACTGACAATAAACATTTGTGCAGACACAACCTGAAAGACCGCCAATGGTGCCTTTGATTCCCAACACACACACACGCACACACACACACACACGGTCCACATCATTCCCTTCATATGAAAAGACATGCAGTGCACAATGCAAGCTTGGTAAATGTTCCTGGTCTGTTTTTAAAAAAACAACATTCAGTGATTTCGTATTTGTCCCAGTGAACCCATCTGTAAAATAAGTAAGTCTCAGTACTCCCACCTGTTCAGGTAACTCACTGGGTCAAGCATCCAGACAGCTTGGGGACGAGAGTCAGAACATGGGGTCAAAGTGGTCTTAACCCTTTACTGTGCAGTAGTCAAGCCTTTTGAGTCCTCATATTACGGCCCTTTAATGAGCAGTAGTCAAGCCTTTTGAGTCCTCATATTACGCCCCTTTACTGTGCAGTAGTCAAGCCTTTTAAGTCCTCACTACTATGCTTTTACTATTAGCAGTCAAATGCACAGTGATTTAGAGAGAGAGGGAGAGATAGATAGATAGAGGGAGGGAGGGAGAGAGAATGCAAGCACCAGGGCAGGCCAGAGCACACGTGTACAGAGGGATGGCCTTACATTCGGGAGAGCACCTCTGAACTCTCTCTCACACACACACACACACACACACACAGAGAGTAAGAGGGACATTTCTGACTGAAGTAAACAGAGAAATAAAAGTCCCAAATTCCCACACTCTGACTCGACCAGTGCAACAAACAGAAAATGCATTTTTTCAGTAGCCAAGGCAACAAGGAAAATATAACAAACAGCCTTCAGAGAGAAAGACACCAGCAAGCAAACGGTTAAAGACGGTTAGAATGAGCACTTTTGTTTGGTCATCAAAGGTACAATATCTTCTAGAATCCCAAGTCCGCCCTTCCCCATAGAATCCTTTTAGATCTGATAGTTCCAGGCTGTCGTCATAGAGATGGAATATTTATATCAGATGAGAAGATCTCTGATGCTGGTATTCTTGGTCTTGTTTTCTTCTGTACAGTCTACAGGACGCTTCAACACTCTCTCAGATCCTCCTGCTCAGATGAACCTACAGATGACCCTCTGACCTCTCCTCCCATTCTCTGAACGGTGCTTTCAGTGTCACAGAAAGACAATCCTCTAGTCCATGCCAGACTGAGTGGGGGTCTTGCCACGTTGCACTGGGAGCGTGTAGTTCACCGTTCACCTACAGACAGGCCTGTCATGTAAAGCAGGATTTCCCTGATGCAAAGTCGTCCAAACACAACTTTAGATAGAGAAGCTCAGCATAGCAGAACAATGTATTTATTTCTGATCAAAGTAATAATCTTCCACGATAAGCGAGCATGAATCCAGGCTAGATCTGCCTACTTTTCTGCTCTTCTTCTAGTTCACCTGTCCTGTGAGCCTATCTAAATAAATAAACCTGAATAAACACTCAGACACTACTCTCTTCGGTGAGGCTGTTCAGAAGGCTCTCTCTATGCCTCTCTCACTGAGTAGACGTCTTAGCAAACAGACCCTCTCTGATCCTGGATCAGTCTCTCTGTGCCCTTCCCCTCTGACTGATTAGCCATGTCCACCTGTGCTATGTTCACCTGTGCTGTCCATCATAGTTAGCTATGTTCACCTGTGCTGTCCATCATAGTTAGCCATGTTCACTTGTGCTGTCCATCATAGTTAACAATGTACACCTGTGCTGTCCATCATAGTTAGCTATGTTCACCTGTGCTGTCCATCATAGTTAGCCATGTTCACTTGTGCTGTCCATCATAGTTAGCTATGTTCACCTGTGCTGTCCATCATAGTTAGCTATGTTCACCTGTGCCTGTTCTGTCTACCTTTCTATATCTCTCACTCTTTTAATACCTAATCAATAATCAATAACTATCTTTGCTAGGTTCCCTCTCTAATGTCAGTCAGTCTGTTTCTCTGTTTGCTAGGAGACCTGTCTCGCTGCCATCTCCACCACCTGTCTCCCTGCCTAGCTGTCTCACCCAACCCTCTCCATCTCCACCACCCGTCTCCCTGCCTAGCTGTCTCACCCAACCCTCTCCATCTCCACCACCCGTCTCCCTGCCTAGCTGTCTCACCCAACCCTCTCCATCTCCACCACCCGTCTCCCTGCCTAGCTGTCTCACCCAACCCTCTCCATCTCCACCACCTGTCTCCCTGCCTAGCTGTCTCACCCAACCCTCTCCATCTCCACCACCTGTCTCCCTGCCTAGCTGTCTCACCCAACCCTCTCCCCCTGTGGTCCCTCTATTCCCCAACTCCTCCTCCTCCTCGTCTCCTCTATCCCTCCATACTGCTGAGGAACTCGCCCTCGGTGATGACCTCCAGGCGCCTGAGCACGGCCTCGGAGCTGTGGGCCGGGTAGACGGCCGCGGGCCAGGGGTCACTGGGGTCACTGTTGCCAGGGCGACCCCTGAAAGAGCAACTGAGCGTGTGCAGGAAGGGCTGGAGCTGCGTGATGGAGGAGAGCGAGCGCAGCGTCAGCACAGGGAACTCCAACCGCTCCGTACTGGACTCCCCAACCACACCACTCAACTCCTGACCGAGGGAGAGAGAGTGGAGAGAGTGAAGGGGGAGAGAGAGAGAGAGTGGAGAGAGAGAGAGAGAGAGTGGAGAGAGAGAGAGTGGAGGGGGAGAGAGAGAGTGGAGAGAGAGAGTGGAGAGAGAGACAGAGGGTGAAAAGAGGAAGGAAAAGGAGGGGGGGACCATAAAGAAATACTTTAGATTCTTAAGATCCAACAGGTGAGTTTAAGCCATTGCTAGCATACTTTGCTCAGTCAGTACACATGTGTATAACCGTGAGTGTGAAAGCACAGGATGCATGTAAGTGAGTGAGTGAGAGTGAATCAGTATACAGTATATGTGTAAGGGATAATGTATAGAACGCCGGTCATTATTGGGAAAATAAGTCCCGACAGGGCGAACCGGACCCCGACACGCAATGGGAAAGCCCATTCAAGCCAATGGGGCGTTCTACTTGCCTTGTGAAGAGCCGTGTAATAAATATAAATATATATATATATATACAGTGGGCATCGCTTTCAAATGGCCACTTCAGTCGCGCATTACGAGGCGTGAAGCTGCGTGAAGCTTTAGTACCACTTTCAGCCACTGTGCGTCGCTCTGCCACTGTACATCGCTCTGTCAGTAGCCTGACTGCCTTCCCTTCTGAAAAAGCAGGAGGCTACCAAACATAATTGTTACCGAGAGGAATCCCAGCCTACGAATTCAATAACAAAATAAATCATGCATAATTAAACATTACCTCGATTAAGGCTACTTGGGTATGGCTTAAGGCTTGACTACACGGTGGTAGCGGAAATCGAAATCTGCTATGTTATTGTCAGTGTTGGGGGCAATGCAACTACGCAAATCAAAGCAGTGTCTTAATTTGCCCTACTTCTTGACTGCAATGTAGTCAATTGACTGCTTGACATGTCATTTTTATTTTTCTGTACAATAAACAAATACTGCTTTATGCCGCAGAATTACATTCATATTTGGCTGACTGCAGACGCGCCACTTCCCTCCCGATATTCCAAGATTAAGATAGTAGCCTATACAAAAAGCATACTATCATAAAAAATTCATTAAAACGAATAGCTATTTGCAATTTGACAAAACACTGGTCCTCATTTTGCGAATGCGAGGACGATATGAGCCTGTTGCATTTAGTTAGATGTCCGAGTCACGCATGTTTGAAAACCACTGGCTCGTAATCACAAGAATTTAACACACGACAGTTGGATAGCCTACTTCATCATGTCCCCATGCCTATACATTTTTGTGAGTAGCATAGAGATTGTTAAAAACAATAAAGTAGCCTATGTCTCTCCATTTGGGACATCGCAAACTTATATTTTTAATAGGGTAGACTACCGTCGGAGATGCTGACTGGCAAAGGCCTCGGGATAACACGTTATCTCCACTATCATCAGTCATGCCCCTTGATCAAAGTGGGGAATTAAATTAAAGTTTGAGAACCACTGGCTTAACAAGTTACCTGCAGTCCAGAGCAATATTCTGATGATCGGCGATGATATCGGCAAATGTTTGTTTTCCAAAGTAAGAAGTTCACTTCACCATGCACCTTCGACAATGAATAGCTCATTACAGTGCATGAAAATGCACTGTACTGTTCTTCCTAGGCAACTTCTTCTTCTTCTTATTACAGTGCATGAAAATGCACTGTACTGTTCTTCCTAGGCTTCTTCTTCTTCTTATTATTATTATTATTCCGCTTACCACTTTTTCTAGACGCAATTTCTCTTGAACAGTTTAACTTAGAAACTTCATTCAAACTTTGTAACGTAGGTCTTCAAACAGATCGGGTTGCTATCTCTTTTCAACTTTGAAACTTTTATACTTTTTAAACTATTAAAGAAAAACTTTTAAAAAATCCCCATAGACTTAACATTGCCGATTATGACATCATAATACGGCCATTAAGCAATTAGAATCCTATGGCAGGTGTTCGGGCCACCTGTTTCAACTGCCAGTCTCAGGCTTTAAAGCATACAAACTGGCCCTATTAAGACTACACATCCTGTTCAACTGCTTCCTCTGCCAAAAACTGTTTCAAAATAAAAGTCCTCACTACAATATTTCACTGTTAAACAATTTAACCCTTTAAACTACTGAACTTTTTAACTGTTTAGCCATTGTAACTGTTACTTGTCATCAACTATGACTCCTACCCACTGTAGCTAGTTAGCATGGTTAGCATGCTAGCATGTTAGCATGCTAGTTAGCATTTTTAGCAAAATTACTAAAAATGATTAGCTAAGTTAGCTAAGTCACATGGTTAGCATAGTTAGCATGCTAACATGTTAGTTAGCATTTTTAGCAAAACTGCTAAAAATGATTAGCTAAGTCACATGGTTAACATAGTTAGCATGCTAGCAAGTTAGCATGTTAGCATGCTAGTTAGCATTTTTAGCAAAATTACTAAAAATGATTAGCTAAGTTAGCTAAGTCACATGGTTAGCATAGTTAGCATGCTAGCATGCTAGTTAGCATTTTTAGCAAAACTGCTAAAAATGATTAGCTAAGTTAGCTAAGTTAGCATAGTTAGCATGCTAACATATTAGCATGCTAGTTAGCATTTTTAGCAAAACTGCGAAAAATGATTAGCTAGGTTAACTAAGTAACATGGTTAGCATAGTTAGCATGCTAGTTAGCATAGTTAGCATAACTGCTAAAATTATTAGCTAAGTTAGCTAAGTAACATGGTTAACATAGTTAGCATGCTAACATTGTTAGCATAGTTAGCATGTTTAATAAAACTACTAGAAAATGTTAGTTAAGTTAGCTAAGTAACATGGTTAGCATGCTAGCACTGCTATAAAACATTAGCTAAGTAGCATGGTTAATAGAATTAAAAATCTTAGCATAACTGCTAGCAAACATTAGAGCCATTCCAACTTTCAGTTATCGTCAAATATCTACCTATACACAGCCATTAAAATATTTGAATATCAACATTCATTCAACTTCCAGTCTGTCAACAACTTTTAAACTATTTACCTTCAACTTTTAAACGGTCTACTTTTAAACTACCATTAAACTATCTATTAAACTAGCTGTCTATCAACAACTTTTAAACTATACTGTCTATCAACAACTTTTAAACTATCTACATTCAACTTTTAAACAGTCTACTTTTAAACTATCAACTTTTATTAAGCTATGCAACCACCATGTCTATCCTAGCATCACCGTAGTAACCATCTCTATATTATCCGTTTTAACTATACATGATATTTTACATCACAACTTTAGCATTTTCATGCACTGGTAATTCCTTGGAATTGCATTTCTAGTTATTATTATTCCGCTTACCACTTTTTCTAGACGCAATTTCTCTTGAACAGTTTAACTTAGAAACTTCATTCAAACTTTGTAACGTAGGTCTTCAAACAGATCGGGTTGCTATCTCTTTTCAACTTTAAAACTTTTATACTTTTTAAACTATTAAAGAAAAACTTTTTAAAAATCCCCATAGACTTAACATTGCCAATTATGACATCATAATACGGCCATTAAGCAATTAGAATCCTATGGCAGGTGTTCAGGCCACCTGGATCTCAACTGCCAGTCTCAGGCTTTAAGCATACAAACTGGCCCTATTAAGACTACACATCCTGTTAAACTGCTTCCTCTGCCAAAAACTGTTTCAAAATAAAAGTCCTCACTACAATATTTCACTGTTAAACAATTTAACCCTTTAAACTACTGAACTTTTTAACTGTTTAGCCATTGTAACTGTTACTTGTCATCAACTATGACTCCTACCCACTGTAGCTAGTTAGCATGGTTAGCATAGTTAGCATGCTAGCAAGTTAGCATGCTAGTTAGCATTTTTAGCAAAATTACTAAAAATTATTAGCTAAGTTAGCTAAGTCACATGGTTAGCATAGTTAGCATGCTAACATGTTAGCATGCTAGTTAGCATTTTTAGCAAAACTGCTAAAAATGATTAGCTAAGTCACATGGTTAACATAGTTAGCATGCTAGCAAGTTAGCATGCTAGCTTGTTAACATGCTAGTTAGCATTTATAGCAAAATTACAAAAAATGATTAGCTAAGTTAGCTAAGTCACATGGTTAGCATAGTTAGCATGCTAGCATGTTAACATGCTAGTTCACATTTTTAGCAAAACTGCTAAAAATGATTAGCTAAGTTAGCTAAGTAACATGGTTAGCATAGTTAGCATGCTAACATGTTAACATGCTAACATGTTAGCATGTTAGTTAGCATTTTTAGCAAAACTGCTAAAAATGATTAGCTAGGTTAACTAAGTAACATGGTTAGCATAGTTAACATGCTAGTTAGCATAGTTAGCATAACTGCTAAAATTATTAGCTAAGTTAGCTAAGTAACATGGTTAACATAGTTAGCATGCTAACATTGTTAGCATAGTTAGCATGTTTAGTAAAACTGCTAGAAAATGTTAGTTAAGTTAGCTAAGTAACATGGTTAGCATGCTAGCACTGCTATAAAACATTAGCTAAGTAGCATGGTTAACAGAATTAAAAATCTTAGCATAACTGCTAGCAAACATTAGAGCCATTCCAACTTTCAGTTATCGTCAAATATCTACCTATACACAGCCATTAAACTATTTGAATATCAACATTCATTAAACTGCTAGAAAATGTTAGCTAAGTAACATGGTTAACATGTTAGCATTGCTATAAAACATTAGCTAAGTAGCATGGTTAGCATAGTTAGAAATCTTAGCATAACTGCAAGCAAACATTAGAGCCATTCCAACTTTCAGTTATCGTCAAATATCTACCTATACACAGCCATTAAACTATTTGAATATCAACATTCATTCAACTTCCAGTCTGTCAACAACTTTTAAACTATTTACCTTCAACTTTTAAACGGTTTACTTTTAAACTACCATTAAACTATCTATTAAACTAGCTGTCTATCAACAACTTTTAAACTATCTACTGTCTATCAACAACTTTTAAACTATCTACATTCAACTTTTAAACAGTCTACTTTTAAACTATCAACTTTTATTAAGCTATGCAACCACCATGTCTATCCTAGCATCACCATAGTAACCATCTCTGTATTATCCATTTTAACTATACATGATATTTTACATCACAACTTTAGCATTTTCATGCACTGGTAATTCCTTGGAATTGCATTTCTAGTTACACTTGTTACTGTTAAACGTAGGCCTAACTGGTATCATTACAAACATTATTCTGTGTCCTAAAACTGGCATATTTTATGGCATTGTGTCATGTAAATTCGTTGCAAAATCTAGAGAAATGTGTGAGGTGGTCAGCGGGGGACAATTGAGACACACATTGGATTGTGTTATTACTTGAACATTCCACACATATCCACAGCTGTGGTAGGCCTATCAGGGGCAGGAGGATTACTGTTAGCGCAGGCTTTATATAAAATTCTTTAACAGAAGGCCTCGAATGCAGGCTTGCCCTGTGGTTTGCGCAGCCTACAGTAAATAACAGACCCGCCACAATGTGCGGTATGATGCTTTTTTACGAGCAAGATGTTTTTGGTGCCCTACGCACACTGCATGTTCTTAAATAACAATGATCATCAGTAATATTCGACCATTAATTTGTGTAAATGGGCAAGCGTGACCACCTTGATTGGCTGATGATTGTAACGCGGGCATGATTCCAAACACCTCCCTTACGATAATGAGTGACAGGTGACAGGTCTCAGAATGCGTGCGCTACACAAGGACGGAAGATGATGAATAACTGGGGCCGTAGGCTATTCACAAAGGCTTTTATCTTACTACTAGGAGTAGGCTACTCCTAAATCGCACTTGAAGATTTTAGCTTGGAGTTTTCTCTTAAAAGTTATTCACAAAGCCTTTCAGACAACTCCTAAACTAGGAGTGACTCTTCGTTGCTATAGATGACGTCATTACTCATGCACGAGCTTGACTTAAGTGACCACCTTGATTGGCTGACGATTGTTGGCCGACGCGGGAATGATTCCAAACACCTCCCTTCCGATGATGAGTGACAGGTGACAGGTCGGAGAATGCGTGCGCTACACAAGTAGTGAGAAGGACGGAAGATGATTAATAACTGAATAAAAAGGCCTAGCCTAAATGAATAAAGAGTAAGGCAAAACAAATAGCCTAGTAGCCTAATGAAACATAGGCCTATGGATTGATGCAGTACCTTTGCAACATTATTAAATTAATCTGTCACCATATGCCTAGGCTACGTTTGCAAAGAGAACATTTTAACTTGATTCACAATGAAATGTTACATTTAATTTACATGTTAACAATGAGTAGTTTTGGTTGTTGTTGGTGGCGTTATTGCATTCCTTTTATGAATGCAAAATTGTTCCCTCGCGATTGGAAGTTCCTGTTGCCGCATAGCGCATTTCAAAACATTGCAGCGTAAAATGCCACAACAAGCTGTTTATGAATAGGTCTTAGTGAGTTAGGAGTCCTCTTGACTTCTTTTAAGCTCCCCCAGACTTTTAGGTGCTACTTTTAGGTCTAAAATGCTTCGTGAATTACTTTTTGTGAAAAAAATTAGGAGTCCTAAAGTTAGGAGTGACACGCCCATTATTTTTAGGAGTTGCTCCTAAATTCGCCAGTTAGGAGCTACTTTTAGCCTTAAAATTCTTTGTGAATACGGCCCCTGAATAAAAAGGCCTAGCCTAAATGAATCAAGAATAAGGCAAAACAAATAGCCTAGTAGCCTAATGAAACATACGGATTGATGTAGTATCTTTGTAACATTATTAAATTATTCTGTTCCTATGCCTACGTTTGCAAAAGAGAACATTTTAATTTGATGCACAATAATGTTACATTTAATTTACATTTTGACAATGATTAGCCTAGTTTTGGTTGTTGTTGGTGGCGTTATTGCATGTTAGTTATGCCTACAATGCAAAATTGCTTCCTCACTATTGAAAGCTGCATAGGATTTCAAAACACGGCAAAATGCCGCAGGTTTGTGAATAGGTCTGTGAGTTCTTTTAAGCTGTCAGAGGTGGGAAGGGGTGATTTGTTGGGGGGCAGGGCCGGATTAACTGGTCACAAATGTCTGATGGCCCCCCTTCCCCCCCAGCCAACGTGAATCGGGTGGTCAGTTAATAGGCTGAAGATTTTTCCTGCCATCTAAGGCAGCGGTCCCCAAACACCGGGCCGCGGCCGGTACATTCCTAACCGGGCCGTAGCCTACGACATAAGTTTAAAAAAAATGCATGCAAACTAAACTCAATTTAATTCGCAATAATGTCACGTTTTTACATGGCATAGGCCTATATGCAGTTGTTTGATTGCACGCATGTTTGCATTTTGCAAGGTCTATTTTCTTACGTCTGTCCCGCCTTCAACACTTTACATATTGCCTTCAGCGCTGCGCAGCCTCAGGTCAGCTCACTTCACTTGATCAGTTCTTGGCGAATGGTAGTGTCACACGAAGTTAGCTAAACTGCTAGAATGAGCATCAAAAAACAAGCATCTTTAGCAGACACTGGCCAGGGTGTTTAAGTTGCGAGAGCCGCTGCAGATATTTCTTACAGAAAAAAAGTCACCGTTAGCTGCACATTTTAGTGATGAGGACTGGGTGTCAAAACTCGCTTACCTATGTGGCATATTCGGGTTGCTTAATGACCTCAACCTGTCACTCCAGGGGCGAATGACGACTGTCTTTAAACTGGCCGATAAAGTCGCTGCATTTAAAGCCAAGCTTGATGTGTGGGGACGAACGGGGATGGGGTCAATTTGATGTTCCAAACAGTAGTGGGGGTTTTGGGAGAGACTGAGGCAGGGCCCTTTCTCTTGCAGCTGGTGCGCGATCACCTTGTTGCGCTTTCAAATGAGTTTGAGCGTTAGGCTACTTCCCATCCTCCAAAGATCCACGGCAAACCAATGAGTGGGTCCGCAACCCATTTGTCAATATCCCGAATAGTCCTAACATGTCAGCGCAGGAGGAAGAGCAGTTGATCGAAATTGCAAATGACGGTGGTCTTAAGAGTGTGTATGAGGAAACCTCTCTGGCGGGTTTTTGGATCAAAACCAAAGCAGAATATCCCGAGATAGCCGTAAAAGCTCTGAAAACGTTGCTACCATATCCCACCACGTATCTATGCGAGGCCGGGTTTTCTGCAATGACTGCAACTAAAACCAAATTGCGCAATCGACAGGACATTTCAAACACACTGAGGGTGTCACTGTCTTGTTGCAGGGAAACAAGCACAGGGCTCCCACTGATTATATTCGTAATGCACGTTTAGTTCCCATGTTTTGTTCCCATATTTTGTTAAGCATGTTCACACTTGATAGATGTAGCTTCAAGTTGTTCAATTTTCATAGTTCATATTGTTCAATTTTCACTTCTTCAAGTTCACGTTTTTCACGTTTTTAAGAGTTCGTTACCTTCACTGTTCATACATAACTGGAGCTAGTTCTTTTCAAGTAATGCATGCACAACACATATGGAACATGGAACCCCCGAACCCCCAATCCCCCCCCACGGTCCGTGAAAAAAAAATGGGAATCAAACCGGTCCATGGTACGTAAAAGGTTGGGGACCCCTGATCTAAGGCACGAGCGGTGAGGCCAAGCCTCACCAAGTAGCTCGTTTGTTTACAACTAACATTCCATTTAATTAAACTGCTTTATAGGCTATGCCGAAATAGTTTTCAACATTTTGAATATTAGTGTCGGGTGAATTGAAATGTTCTCAAAGTAGCCTAGCCTTATGGCTGAAAGCTGCTTGGGATCCCCCCCGTCAAGCAATATAACCATACAAACGCGCTTCCTGCACTCATTGTTTCAAAAAACTGAACTGAAGAGCTGTGGCACGGCACGGTATGCCCAATGAAAATAAATTAACGCAACGCAATGCAACACAACACAGACACCGCTTCTCTCGCGTCAGTCACTGACATGAACGAAACACAGAACCCGCTTCTCTCACGGCAGTCACAGTAGCCTAGAATAAATGCATGGAGAAAAACACTTCCCCATGACAAAGACATCGTAAAACACTGAAAGTTAATATTTTGTCACTAGCAACATATCGGAACTCCCCCTATTACCGTCGGTCCCGTATTTCCACCGTCTTGCGTGTACGTGTCACTTATATCCACTTCTATACAAACCAAGACAGCGGACTCCTAAAGAGACGCAACCACCCACACCATAGGTGTATCTAAATTAGCTATGTACCAAAGATGAAATTTTACCGTGACTCAAAGAGCTGTAAACAGTGTTGTAAGGCTGCGTGTACACAACCGCTTGGAGCTCCAGTGGAATTTTAATTTCACGACAAGAATTCTCGGTCTAACCGTCCATGTGCCGTTAAGAACCAAACCAGATTTTGTTCAAATCTACACACCTATGGCTACTGAAAAATGTAAGGTTAATTTAGCAAATGTCATTTTGAAGTGTTAAAAAACATCGTTGTTTTAGAATTTCTGAACAAAAGTGGTGATAATTGGGGGTGTTACGATACATCTGTCCTTTGTCAAATGTGTTATGTTCCAAGTAGCCTATGCGTAATTCTGCTGCATAAAGTTGTATGTTTATGACATTCAAGCAAGGAAAACGATGATTTGAAGACATCTGTTTCGTTGGAAGGGCAAGGGGTAGCAACAGGGCAACACAGAGACAGGCCCGATGGCAGGGTTGTTATGAGAGTATTAAAATCTGGGATAGCCTATTCTACGGCAACACAGCGGGGGAAAGTTAAAATACGTGATAAACACGGAAAAAGTTGGCATGCATTGTTTCGGTCCCCATGCACAGGGATTATTTGTCATATTATTAATCACATATGATTATTTGTGAAATTGTGCAAACAGGCGCAACACATTTGAAAAGGAAGGACTGGTAGCATGCAAGCTCACGAAAGATTGATTTAAGAACGTTATCACAGTGTGTGGCTGTGGCGCAAAGCAGCGCGGGCGGAAGACATGCGACAATTGGCAAGGGGAGGGTCATGTCTTTTTTAACAATTCTGTCGGAGGGTCATTGAACAATTTCTAGCAGGCAAGGGAGGGTCATGCAACTTTTGACTGAAGCACTCAAAATTCCTCCGGTGGCCCCGTCAATAAATAACGAACAGTCCCTAGATTGCTGCTGGGCTATATGTCTTGGTTCATGTCCGTTCACAACTCATTGCCGTCAAACGCGTAGCCTATCTCGCGGTTGCATCCATTACAAACAAACATGCAATGTGAACGTCTGGGATTGGGAAGACCACTAAATGCTCTACTGAATAAGCACGAAGTCAAACCTTTAAATGAAAAACACTCTTTAATAATCAAAAAAATAAACCGCTAATGAAGTAAACTTGTGACCTTAAAAAATCGTTTATCGCCTGTAACTCCGTGATAACAGGACGTAACAGGAAGGCATTTGGCTGAGCAACGGAGGTTAATATGCTCTATATTTTGTTCAAATGATGTCTGTCTATCATCGTTGCACTCGGAGAAAACCAGAATGTTTAATTTGTCCTGCGTTTCTTCTACGGCTGCAAACGGGATTCACTCGCAGTTAACCAAATATTTCTTTATTAGGGCAGGACAGGCATATTTCTGGCTATTAAATGATTTCTAAACCAGTCTGCTAAAGTCTGTAGTGAAGTCTGTGTAGGGTTTTCCAGGCTCCATTTCTTTTTACGAGACACCCTCACTTGAGCCATCTACCGGTTGTTTGGGTTGTTGCAGCGTCTCACTGGGAAAATACAAATTAAAGTCGCGTGATACCGCGTGATCCCACGCGCGGACCGCAAGTGAAGCTGGCCAAGTCGAAGCACTGCCCACTGTATATATATATATATGTATATATATATATATATATATATATATATATATATATGTGCATGTGTGTGTGTGTGCATGTGTGTGTGTGTGTGTGTACCCCATAGCGTCGCTGTAGTCCCTCCAACACTCTGCTGATGTGTGGGGTACACTCCTGTTCTCCCTCCAGTAGGTTGTTTTCTGGCCCACTGTAACTGTCAACATCCACCTCAGGAACAAAGGCCCAGCGATACCTACACACACCACACACACACACACCACACACACACACACACACACACACACAGTGTGAGAAAAGGGGGTACAAAATATTTCAAAAGGCAATATGAAGAAAATCAATACATTTAAATGCTCAAAGTCAGGTAAAGAGTATACAATCAACAAATTCATAACTTGCAGCTCTGTGAATGTCATTTATTTACTAACTTGTCCTTGTGGACTACAACACATTGGCAAGACCAACAGGCAACTGAGAATCCGAATCAACAAACACAGGAGTGGCATCCACAGACAGGACAATAGATCATCAGTGGCCAGACACTTCTCCACTTGGAGGTAGTGGGAACTGAAGGTCTATCACCCAGCCGCAGAAGCCGTGACGTGGAAAGCAAACTTCGACAATGTGAAGCACGCTGGATTTTTTACTTGGGCACATTGTCTCCTGGAGGACTCAACGAAGACTTTGACCTGACATGTTTTTTATAAACATGGACATTTGAGTGTGACTAATATTAATGTCTCCCCTGCAATGTGCACTTGTAAGGTGATGCAGTATGTGAGTGTTGCTAATGTTTTGCTTCTGGAATGGATGATTGAAAATGTAGTTAGCCTCTGGTGCATGTTAATTGATTGCTAATTGAGTGTTTGGTCAAGTATACTGTGATTGGTCCATTTGAATCCTGTTAATGATGTCATGTCCTTTATATGCTGTGAACTCTGATTGCTGAGAATTTGCACTGAGGATAGCGTCACCCGAAACGTTTGCACTTGCACTGTAGTTTACCTGTATAGTCTGGTGAGCCAATAAATCACGTTTTAATGTGAAACTCGGTTTTTGAAGACATTTTTGAAGAGCGAGCTCCTTCCTTGATTTGTGTTCTTATTAAAAGGCAATAGGGGAACATGTGTTTTGTTTTTGCTTGTCAAAACAGATGCATGTGTGTGTGTGTGTGTGTGCTCACATCTGAAAGAGCGGCATGCGTTCTGGGGGGAATGAGATGGCCATGTCCAGGAACTTGCAGGCGGACAGATACATGTCCAGATCCGACGGAGAGAACGTCAGAACGCCATTCTTCTCCGGAGCGCCACGTGCCTTAGTCCTGATGGAGAGAGAGGGGGAAAGAAAGAGAGAGAGGGAGAGAAAGAGAGGGGGAATAAACAAATAGAGTAAGAAAAGAACAACTTGAAGAACAGAGAGATCAGAGAGATAAGAAACAAAGGATTAAGGGAAATGTAGGCATGGGTCAGTGTAAGACAGAACTCACTTTAATGCCTCTTTGTCCTCCATCAGAGCTTTCTCCAGACGAACAAAACTACGGATCTATTAGACAATAAAAAGACAAAACCATCTTCAGTGAAAGCCAGAACTGAAAGTGAGAAGGAACACAAAATCACCACTGGACACTCACAACACAACACCCATCACAGGATCCTAACATCTAACATGACAGGGGGCACCATTCTCACATTCTCAGTAGTTTTTTGGAAGTGTAAACACACACTAACAGCTGAAACTATCTGACCAGTCACTCAGACGTGTGATGGGTGGCGGCCAGGCGTTTTGTGCTCTGTAGAACTCACACTTAACTCATTGAATGCCAAGCTGTTTTCGGAAGCTTTGTCCTAGAGTGCCAGCAATCTAGACCATTGTTGATGATTTTTGTACAGCCACAGCATATTCTGTGTTATAGCTATGAACACATACACATACTCGTTTAAAAGGTGAGACTTTAAGCTCTCAGTGGGTGCAAACCGTGTATTTCTACACGCCTCTGTTCCTGAGAAATTCCAAGCTAAACAGTGGCTAGTTTTCATCAAAATCGCTGTTTTTTTCTAGAAATGGAGATATAACGTCTTTCATGAAATATGAAGTGTTGCCTGTAAACTTTTCGGGAAGTGATCAGCAAGACCTGGCGAGACTGCCACCTAGTGATAGACCCACGAAAATGGCCTGGTTTTGAGTTCCCAAAATCACATATAAGGTGTGTTAGAGTGTCTAGTTTCGTAATTTAAAAAAAGCTAAAAACGTGATATTACGCATGAGAAAGAAAAACGTAATATTACATTTTTGGCAGCATGTGCAGAGAAGGGGGGCTACAGGGGCTCTTTGATGTCCAAGTGCCCTTTTGACAAGACCCGTTTTTTACTTTTTAAAATTTGTGAAAACGTGAATATTTGCTAAAATGTCTCATTAATAGTTTGTGAAATTAGAAATTTACAAAAATAACAATTTTCTGTGTTAATTTAAATGCCTTGTGGCCACCAATCCATGACGTCATACATTCAGTGAACTCTCAGAAGGTGCACGCAGGCACAGTGCTGCAGGAGACGTTTGGGTGCACGCAGGGGCGTAGCCAGGATTATTTTATAGGGGGGGCCAGCTGGGTCCAGACTTTTTATTGGGGTGGCACTTGGGAATCAAAACTACTATTTAAAAACTACTCAAAAAGTTTTGAAGATTAGGATAGCCTATTTTAACCCTTAGAACCCGATTGACGCAAAGTGCGTCAAAAAACACACCCTTTCTTCTCTGTTACATTGCTCCGGAACGGTTCATCGCAGCGAGATGAAACCTTTATTGCACGACAGAGCAGAAGTGGGGCTTTCCAACGAGACTTCACACTTGTCTGTACGATCAAGTATGAAAATTAAAAAAAAATCATGAAATTAAATCAAATTGCACCATATTTACAGTCTATACTTCTCTGCGTTCACCTGCACACACATTACTCTCGTTTGAATTACTCGCGAACCCGTGATCGCATTGATATGGCAAGCATATCAGATGAAAGAGTTAGGCACAGGGCTATCCATTGGTACCATGTTTATCGACCCTTCTGGCTTATAAAACCAGACGAAGTGACTGCAAAATAATAACGTCATGTACACAAACCAACACTGCACACTCATTACTCTCGTTTGAATTACTCGCGTTCATTGTCATGAACAAAGTGAAGGCAAAAAGGTGTTTTTTTGTCGAATAAATTAGGATGCAATGTGAGTCTCGAATTGGATGCCATGCAGGAATTTGCTGGGATCTCAAAACCGCATTATGAACATACTTTGCCATAGAGAAACACATGATAGCGTTGGATTATGAACATGCCTTGCCACTACAACACACAAAAACGTGGGGTAAGTGGAGCTATATGAAGTTATTATTTTGATGACATTTCGTCTGTTTTATAACCAGAAGGATGTACTTGGTATCAAATGATAGCTCTGTATCTCCTCTTTCATCTGACATGCGTGGCATATCTATCAGATCACGGGTTCGTGAATAGGGCCTAATTCAAACGATAGTTGGTTTTTTGTACATGATGTTATTTTGCAGTCACGTTGTCTGTTTTTATAGCCCAGAAGCATCGATATACTTGGTACCAATATATAGCACTGTGTCTCCTCTTTCTTCTGATATGCTTGCCATATCTATGCGATCAAGGGTTCGCGTGTAATTCAAACGAGAGTAGCCTAATGGGTGCGCAGGTAAACTATAAATATCAATCAATTTGATTTAATTTCATGATTTTTTTTTTGTTTTCATACTTGATCGCACAGGCAAGAGTTTAGTCTCGTTGGAAAGCCCCACTTCTGCTCTGTCACGCAATTAAAGTTTCATCTCGCTGCGATGAACAGTTCTGGAGCAATGTAACAAAGAACTCAGGCAAAGCAGCCTCTGCCTGACCAGCTATGGCAAGAACCACACGCAGTCAGCAAATTATGTTTTTTATATAAAGTAGCCTAGCCTAGGCCCCATTAGCCTACTTTTATTGGAGCCATGATATGTGCCTAATATGCTTGCATTTCACCCGAATTTTATCGAAATATTTTTGTAACAGCGTTACCGCAGGCATCCGATTATTTCTGATCAGCCCCACACGTCAATGTCAGAGCCTACTTAAGGACAGCCCAACGCAGCTCACTTGGCTATGATTCGTGACACATTCTAACATCTTATTAGCATTAATGTTCCAACTCATCAACTCACCTGTTGTTACTGAGGTTAAGTAGTAGGCTAGTCTACTGTCAAGTGTTTTTAACAGATGACTTGAATTGTCCTGCTGCTGCTGCTGCTGCACTAGCCTACTCACGATGTGATCACAACCGTGGGCTACACTTCCTGACTGGGCCAATGGTCATAGATAGAGTGCAGTAATTGGTTCAGTCCCTGCTTTGCAAAGTGCCGTCGAAAACGGCAGCAATTATTTTTTTCTTTTTTACTTTTCACTAAACGGAGCTGGGGGGGCCAGCAGGGTGGCCAAGCTTTGACCAGTGGTGGCCGTGGCCCCCCCCCTGGCCACCACGTAGCTCCGCCCCTGGGTGCACGGTAAGGTCACTTGGCAGTTAGCCTATCTGAACATGCAATAGTATTCAGCTTAGAGATAGAGAATAAAATGTTTAAAGTTGTTTCATGTTTAATGAAGTAGGCTATCAAACCCGTTTTAACCATGTCATGGTCCATCCATTTCAATAACCTGGCAGCTTCGAAAATCTAAGGCTGAAGGTTCATAACATATTCTTTTAGGTTACTATGTTATAGTAGCTTAGGTTAGTAGACATAGTTCATAAAACAGAGTAGGCAAACCTTTTCTAAATAGTCATAAGCCGACGACATAGGCTACTGTAGTTGTTTAACTAACCCAATTCCACACGTCGTTCTCTGTTTACAGTAGGCTACATTACGCGTCATTTCACTCAGTGGCCACACGCACAGCACGTGAATCTGCAAGACACCAGCTTGCTAATGGTGGTAGTTCACTGTGATAAACATTAAAATTATAGCCTGACGGCCCTAGCAGTGGCGCGACTGGCTGGGGCACCTGCACCGTACGCCGGCGACCCGGGTTCGATTCCCGCCCCGTGGTCCTCTCCGGATCCCACCCCGACTCTCTCTCCCACTCACTTCCTGTCAATCTCCACTATCCTATCTGATTAAAGGCATAAAAAAAATATATATATATACTTTAAAATTATAGCCTGACAAGCCAGACTAGGCAATAACATATTTGCTGCCGCTAGGGTGTGTCTAGATTTCTAGGCTATTAAAATTAGCTTTGAATTTAATCAATAAGATGGAAGATGTTTTATTTTGATATAATTTGCATGTAGCCTATGTATTCTCTATTGGGTTGTAATCAAAATTAAGTTTTAAATAAAGTTAACACGTTTTCTGAACATTTTGTTCCATGTGCCCTTTTTTAAAATTTGAGCCCCTGCCCCTTCAAAGGTCTCTGCACGCCCCTGCCCCTTCAAAGGTCTCTGCACGCCCCTGCACCACACCCCTGCTGCACGCCCCTGCCCCTTCAAAGGTCTCTGCACGCCCCTGGTTTTTGGCACTCAATGAGTTAAGAGCGGAATGTTGGATTAGAACATATAAACAGGACGGGAGGTTCTCACCAGTTCCGTGACCATGATGGGCCAGAGGGAGGTGAGGTGCTGCGGGGAGATCCGCAGCAGGAGAACGCGGAACATGAGGAACATCTGAGCCGCTATGGACGGAGTCTGACCCATACGCAGGTTCTCTGTTAGACGCTCTGCACGAGAGAATGAGGTCATACACACACGTGCATACACACACACACACACACACACACACACACACACACACACACACACACACTGTACACACGTGCATACACACACGTGCATATACACAAACACACACACACATACACACGTGCATATATACACACACACACACACACACACACACACACACACACACACACACACACACACACGTGCATATATACACACACACACACACACGTGCATATATACACACACACACACACACGTGCATATATACACACACACACACACACGTGCATATATACACACACACACACACACGTGCATATACACACATACACAAACTTTGCATAAGGACACACACAAAGACACCATGTGGACCCAAATATAGCAGACACAGACACACACACACACACATACACACACACACACACACACACCGTACCCTGTATGAGGGGCAGGTAGAGATGGTACTGGTCGAGTTCTCCACTGAACATGGCGAAGGCCTGCCTCTTCAGCAGCATTGGCTTCTGCTCCACACTGGGGAAGAGCTTCAGAGAGCTGCTCTGCATGCCTATAAACACACACACACACACACACACACACACACACACACACACACACACACAATTATGCATACATTGAAGCACTTGATTAATTGAAGCAAATATTAATTTATCTCCTACACTAACCAACCCCTGGCACACATAAACACACTTCTACCCTGCATGATGTGGCACTGGTCATGTTGCCTTGCACGCACATGTACACAAACACAAACACACACACACACACACACACATACACACACACAGCTTACTCATCAGGTCCTTGAACATGGTCTTCTCATGGGTGAGGAGATGGTCAATGATAGCCCTCCAACTGTAAACAAAGAGGTCAAGGTTACAGAACAATCCTACAAACAAGGGGTTATGGGATGTGTAGGCCACTAAGTATGTGATTTGGGATGTGTAGGCCACTAAAAGTGTATGATTTGGGACATGTAACCCACTAAATGTGTGATTTGGGACGTGTAGGCCATTAGAAGTGTATGATTTGGGACGTGTAGGCCACTAAATGTGTGATTTGGGACGTGTAGGCCACTACTGTAAGTGTGTGATTTGGGACATGTAACCCACTAAATGTGTGGTTTGGGAGATGTAGGCCACTAAGTGTGTGATTTGGGATGTGTAGGCCATTAGAAGTGTATGATTTGGAACATGTAACCCACTAAATGTGTGGTTTGGGACGTGTAGGCGTGTATGAGTTGAGTGTGGTCTGGGGTGTGTGCGGTGCGTACTGGCAGGTGCAGGAGGGGTCCATGTGGAAGAAGAGGGGGTCCATGTAGAGCTCCAGCACCTCTTTCTTCCAGGCACGCTTGGTGTAGGCGTACCCACTCAGACTGCTTAGCAGCTGGGCACCCGCACCAAAACTAGGCATGTTGTAGGCACTGGGGGAGAGATGGAGGGATGGAGAGAGAGGAGGGGTGAACAAGAGAGAGAGAGGAATAGAGAGAAAGAAGGGATGGAGAAAAATAGAGTGGGGGGGAGGAGAGGTAGATATGTTGATACATAGGAATGGGGCAGTAGATATGATGGTATATTCACTGTATATAACTGTATTTTCTCAGTGCTGTCAAACAACTCCTGGGGTAAGCTGAATAAAGCTAATTTAGTTTTCTTAATGCAGAGACAAATCTATGATAGTGGTGGTTACCTGAGGTTCTTCAGGTATTAAATAAGTCTGTGGTAGCGGTGGTTACCTGTGGTTCTTCAGGTAGGGGTAGACGTAGTACATGAGGCGTGAGATCAGTGGCACAGCCTTGTCCTTCTCATCACTACGGTACACCATGTCCAACAGAGGAGCCAGGATCTGGACACACACATAATATTTATTCAGCATCACATGCTTGCAAAAGCTGTGTGTGCACATATACAAATACACTTTGCTTGGGACAAGCACATGATCTCTGGTATGTGACCAAACTCATACACACAGGTACACACACACACACACACACACACACACACACACACACACACACACACACACACACACACTTTCAGGTTCACACACACACACACACACACACACACACACAGTGCTGTGTTACCTCAGCTAGGAGGGCCAAAGCCTGTACACTGTAGACAGAGGGGGCCGATGAGGAGACCATAGCACTGGCCTGACCAGCTGAGAGAGGGAGGGAGAGAGGGAGGGAGAGAGAGAGGGAGAGAGTGGGGGGGAGAGAGGGAGAGAGAGGGAGAGAGTGGGGGGGGAGAGGGAGGGAGAGAGAGATGGAGAGAGTGGGGGGGAGAGAGGGAGGGAGAGAGAGAGGGAGAGAGGGAGAGAGTGGGGGGAGAGAGGGAGAGAGTGGGGGGGAGAGAGAGATGGAGAGCGGGAGAGAGTGGGGGGAGAGAGAGATGGAGAGAGTGCGGGGGAGAGAGGGAGAGAGAGAGAGATGGAGAGCGAGAGAGAGTGGGGGGGGGAGAGGGAGGGAGAGAGAGAGGGAGAGAGGGAGAGAGTGGGGGGAGAGAGGGAGAGAGTGGGGGGGAGAGAGAGATGGAGAGCGGGAGAGAGTGGGGGGGAGAGAGAGATGGAGAGAGTGCGGGGGAGAGAGGGAGAGAGAGAGAGAGGGAGAGCGGGAGAGAGTGGGGGGGGAGAGGGAGGGAGAGAGGTAAAGAGAATGAGAAAAGAGATACGAGGAGGAGAGTGAGGAAAAAAGGAGGGAGTGAAAGAGAGAGAGGGAGAAAAAGTGTGGAAGAGTGTGGCCAAAAGGGGGGAAAAAGCTTACTTTACATGTTCATTTTTCGAATTCTAAAACTGAAAACATCATTCAGCATCTTTAGCACATGACGACAGGCAAACAGCCATCATGAATAGGGGGTTAAAGGGATATCTGGATTTTCATGGTTACCATCAAGGTCGTTGTCCTCAGGGTCGTCCTGGTCCTCCTGCAGGCAGACCTGTGGCTGGGCTTTCACTTCCAGGTTACGGCTTAGCCAGCTGGTCTGCTCAAGAGATGAGCCCGCCACGCCCCCCACCGCCTCCAGGATACGCTGGGTCACTTCCTGGAAAGGTCAGTACCATGGAAACGAAACACTTCAGGCAAGAATGAGGACGAATGAGGACGATCAGGGTCGACAACCTGAAGCATCTGGTCAATTTATGTTTTCTAAACATTGTTTCTAAATATTTCACATCTTTGAGACTGAGATATGTTTAGTGACTGTTTGTTTATGTCATTTTAAAGACTGAGAGCCTGAAGCTGTGTTTGTTTCTAAATATTTCTCCTATTTGAGACTGAGACACGGTTAGTAGGTGTTTGTTTATGTCACTTTGAAGGCCCCACCTGTAACTCTCTGGTGTCTCTCTTGTTGTCGATGTTGGGGAGACGATTCACAAAGTCATTCAGGATGCTGTTACCATGACAATGAGTGAGGAAGACAGAGAGAGAGAAAGAAAGAAAGAAAGAAAGAAAGAAAGAGAGAGAGAGAGAGAGAGAGTGGCAGAGAGAAAGGATGAGACAGTAAATGTACCTACTGGCTCAGCGGGGTTTTAAGATTAAAATGAATATCAGCTATGAAAGTCCATTACGTCCTTAACGTGTCCATTACCAAACATGTTTTATTCATTTTATTATCAATAATGTCTGGCCAGAGTAGTGGATTTCAAACAATTCTGATGTCATATCCTGTGTTCCATTCCCAGAGGAAGGTCTAATGCATCTGTGGGACTTCAGCCCAACATTATACACACTCCTCATCTATTCAGGTACACACAGAGTCAGAAAACCATTAAACACCTCTCAGACAGGCATTAATAATCAACACAGCACTCATGGCTCCAAATGCAGATGCTAATGGGCAGACTGCTCCAGACAGCACTAATGGCTGGCCGCACACTCACCCCAGGAGCAGGAAGTGTCCAGGTGGGGCCAGGTTGAGCTGGGCCGACTCCCTGAGCAGACTGAGGAGGGGCAGCACGTTGTCATGGAGACTCTGGGCAGGCAGGCTGTAGGGAGGACATCACATGGTTAATGGAGGACTACGGGGTAACAGGGTTATTGGTGGGTTACTGTGTCTGTGTACCGGAGAGTGTGTGCATTTACCTGGGAGTAGGAGTGTGTCTGCGAGTGTGTGTGTACCTATGTGTGTGAGTTTGGTCACATTCTTGAGATCATGTGCTGTCTGAAGCAAAGTGTATTTGTATATGTACACACACAGCTTTGGCAAGATTGTTAATAAATATTGAATACATATATTTGTGTGTGTGTGTGTGGTAGGTGCATGTTAGGGATGGGCATTCTAAAGCAGATAGCCTACATGCACATGTGTTCTAAAGCAGATAGCCTACATGCGCTGCAGTGTTCTAAAGCAGATAGCCTACATGCGCTGCAGCGTTCTAAAGCAGATAGCCTACATGCACATGTGTTATAAAGCAGATAGCCTACATGCACATGTGTTCTAAAGCAGAT
>NW_027468718.1:47859597-47877097 GCF_046254945.1 Alosa pseudoharengus | reverse complement strand
AATTAAAAAACTCCACTTGCCAAGACGCCCCTTAACCTTCTCAACAATCCCCTCAAAATTCCTTAGAACAAAGTTATCGTCTCCAAGAAACACACCCAAATATTTAAACCCGTCCCTAGACCAGGTTAACCCACCTGGGAGGCACGGTGTGCCATCAGGCCATTTTCCAGCCAACAGGGCCACACTTTTTCCCCAATTAACTCTGGCAGATGATAAAAGATTAAAATCAGTAAAAACCTTCAACATGGTGTCCACATCCCTTTGGCTTTCAATCAGAATAGCTACATCATCTGCATAAGCTGATAGCTTCAAAGAGATGTTACACTCAGGCAGAGTTACACCCTTTAGTTTGGCTCTTAACTGTACTAACAGGGGCTCAAAAGCTAAGGAGTATAGCATTCCAAAGAGGGGGCATCCTTGTCTAATTCCCCTAAAAACCTTGAAAGGAGCACACAAGTCACCATTAATTTTCAGAATACTTTCATTGTCACAGTATAGAGCTCTAATTTTCTTTATAAAAACAGGATTAAAGCCAAAAGCAGTCAAGACGCTCCATAAATAATTATGTTCAACTCTATCAAACGCTTTTTCCTGATCAACAGAAATTAGGCCAAAGTCCAAATGTAAAAGTTTACCAATTTCCAAAGCGTCTCTAATAAAAGAAATATTGTCATACATAAGCCTGCCCGGCACACAGTAGGTCTGGTCAGGTGCAATGACTTCCCCTAAAACTTCACTGAGTCTATTAGCAAGAACCTTAGAGAGCAGCCGATATTCCGCACATAGAACAGACACGGGTCTCCATGACCTGATATCCTTCAAATCTCCCTTCTTCGGTAACAGAGTAAGAACTGCTCTGCGACAACTGAGTGGCAGCTGCCCCTTGGCCAAGCTGTTCCTCAAAACGACCAGTAGGTCTGCGCCTACTTCTGTCCAGAAAGACTTATAAAAGTCAACCGGCAGACCATCGATCCCCGGTGCCTTGCCACACTCCATACCATGGAGGGCCTTTTCCAACTCGTCCAGGGTAATCACCCTTCCAAGGTCGCAATTAGCTTCTCTAGATACCTTAGGAAGATTCGTCAAAAAAGGACTGTCAAGGGCCTGTTCATAGGAGATTTCACTCCTATACAAAACCTTGTAGAAATCAACTGCTCTCTTACGAATTTGTTTATCGTCAGATAAGAGGGCTCCAGTTTCTGAAACCAAAGCATGTATAAGCCGTTTTTGGCCATTTTTCTTTTCCAGATTAAAAAAGAATTTGGAAGGTGCATCCATTAATTCTGCACACTGGAAGCGAGACCTGACCAGAGCTCCTTGTGCTTTAATGCCCAGCAAGTTGGCCAAACAATTCTTTTTTGTTTTCAAATTTTCCATATATGACTGATTACCTGTACTTTCAGCTAAAACTTGGAGCTCCAGTATCTCATTTTCCAACAATTTCATGCGTTGAGCTATATCTCTCGTGACACAGGAAGTATACTGCTGACACAACTGTTTTATCTGGGCCTTTCCAAAATCCCACCACTGTTGCACAGACTGAAAAGACTGCTTTGTGGATCTAAAATCATTCCAGAAAAACTTAAAAACATCCCTAAAATTACCATCATTCAAAAGACTAGTGTTAAAGTGCCAGTATGCACTCTTATATCTGGTGGCACTAACAAAAAAATTACAAAGCACCATACTATGATCAGAAAAACCTACTGGCAGGATGAGACAGCTTCTAAAATAACTGAACTGGTGTTTAAAGGTATAGAACCTGTCTAATCTTGCCAGAGATAAAATGTTATTATTTGAGTGGACCCATGTGTACTGTTTCTGTTTTATATGAAAGTTCCTCCATAAATCAGAAAGGTCGTGGGACTTCATTATCTCAATGAGCCTTCTACGTGATGGCATATGAGGCTCTACATGATTCCTGTCAATAGCCAGCTCAGTACAGTTGAAATCCCCACCAAGAAGTAAACACTCCCCAGAATCACAATTCTTTAACAGATCATCCAGGATACTTAAGAAAATCATTCTCTCCCTCCCCACCGTTGGGGCATAGACACATACAAAAACAAAAAAAGTATTTTCATATTGAGCTCTGACTCTCAAGAGTCTACCTTTAACAATTTCATCAACCTCATATGAACAGGGGATACAGCTACTTGAAAAAAGAATAGCCACACCACCACTAGTTGAGGTATTATGACTTAAAATCGATAACCCCCCAAATTCTAATGCCCAATCAGAGCTATTGCTTGCGTCAGTATGGGTTTCCTGCGCAAAGACAACATCAATAGCTTTTTCTTTAATTGTTTCAAAAAGCATCGCCCTCTTTGTGCGGTCTCTTGCTCCATTCAAATTAAGCGAAGCAATTTGAAACCCACTCATAAGTATAAAAGAAAAAGTGCAAAAAAAGAACATATTCATTGGGAATTAACAGGGGCTGGGGTGGACTGGCTATCAGCGTTCAACAGAGCTCTAAGTTTTGTGAGAAATTTATTCAAACGGTAGACCTCCTGCCTAGTAAAGCTACCTTCGGCCATATACAGCTTCGTTTTAGCGATGAACTGTTCAACATCGGGAAAATATTCGTCAACTTGAACACACCTAGCATTTTTAGTCTGCTTCAGAAACGTTTTTAAATCATCCACAGTGTACTCGCGTCCTGTATAGCCGCTTTGGGGAAGACTGCACCTTAGGCTGCAATCAGAAAATTCCCCCTCGCTCTCTGCATCCGTAGAAATAACGTCGACAACCAGATCTTTCTTTTTTGCCTTTTTATGAGACTCAGATCGCACCCTTTCCCTCTTCAGACCTTTTGGAACTTTAAAGGGAACTTCCTCTGTTTCCATGATCTGACTGTCCTCCCCGCAAGCGTCCTGCGAAAGATCTAGTACGTTGGAATTCAGTGAGTTATCAGTATGCATAACGTTATTTTCTGGAGCTTCAGCCTCGGCCCCCTCTTTTCCGTCCCTTACTATCTCATCAGACACATCCTGATCTGATGGTCTAACTTCAGGTGTATCCGCATTAGAAGAACCTTCCCCTGGTGACTGATCACCATCCACCCCAGCCTCCCCACCATTTGTGGGCGCCTCATCACTGGCAGACTGTCCCTCCCCAGTATTCTCATTTAGACCATTGACATTGGCGGTAGTATTGGTGCACTTTTCTGGACAGGCACGCACTAGGTGACCCGTCAAACCACAACCAAAACATCTCATCAGATTACTCGTGACATATATGACATAATTGAAATCATCAACCTGGATATTCAAAGTCAACTCAAGATCATCTGTGTTGTTGTTTAAAACCATGTAAACATATCGCCTAAAAGAAACCACATGCTTTAAAAGTGGGGACTTCGTGGAAATGGCGATCTTCTTGATCGGGGAAACTAATTTGCCGTAGCGGGATAGGGACTGGTGACGTGTCGCCAGGACACCGACCGTATGGACCACAGAGCGGTAGCACAAAACCAATACGTCTAACAAGGCGAAAACGCAGAAAGGCTAGATTCAGCGCTAGCTA
Source organism: Alosa pseudoharengus (assembly GCF_046254945.1). Taxonomy (NCBI): domain Eukaryota; kingdom Metazoa; phylum Chordata; class Actinopteri; order Clupeiformes; family Clupeidae; genus Alosa; species Alosa pseudoharengus. The sequence continues at coordinate 47,873,572 of NW_027468718.1, read as the reverse complement.
TCAAGGTAATCTCTCTGATCTAGAAAATATGATTAGACAAATTAGGAAAGAAACTGACCAGGAATTGAATCGTAATGTTAAACCAATTACTTTGCAACCTACCCTTGAATTGAGATCACCTGAAAGCGTGGAAGTGAATGAATGTGTTGAAGCAGATGTTGAACAATGTGCAGGATTATTAAACCAGATCACCCTGACCTCAGAAATACTTGATGATTATTGAATGTGAATAAAATAATGGAAAATGAACCATAACTGCAAACAATGACCTCATAATAAATAATAAAGTGCGATGAATGAAATGTATCATTACAAGTATTTTAGTAGCATGACTTTGTAAAGTCTAGGGAGTTATGTATGTAAAAGAATTGTATGTCTCAAAACTGTGGAATGAGTAAAGTGGCTTAAACTGTTCAAATGAATGTATTCAGATTGCATTGTGTGAAGAGTTAATGCCATAAGTGTTTGTAACCTGTAAGAATGTAACCGATCTCTCTTGATGACTGTAAAAGTGTATGTTGCTAAATGTAATGTGTCACATGGTTATAATTGCCATTGAATGTAAACTGTTTGTGTAACCTCTGGAAACTATCTGTAAACCTGAATGTAATGTATCATCTCCAAAATGTAACCCGGAGAAGGATGTGAATGCGTGTCATTTTAAATTGTTGGGTAAGATCAGTGGCTTCTAGAATGTATTAGCTATTGTGAGAATATTCCCAGCTATATTCCCAAGCTGCCGTGAGAATATTCCCAGCTATGTTCCCAGCTAACGTGAGAATATTCCCAGCCCTCGTGGGAACCTTCTAGAAGGTTCTAAACTGTCGTGGGAAAGATTGATTTGCCTTAGGAATGTGTGGGGGAGGACAAGTCTACCTAGTATAAATAAGGGTCGAACTAAATGATCGGGGCTGCTTCTTCTTTTTTTCCTTCCTTCAACTCGCTGGGTTTTTGCTTTATGATGTCGCGTGTGGTTGTTAGAATTCGTCCTCCGAAATTCGTTGAGAAGCAAAGTGTTGGACGTCGTGCCAGGCTGAGTCGCGGACCGAAACTCCGTGGAACCTGTTGCAGATATCAGACCTGCTACTCCGACAGGGAGTGACTACAGAATGACAATCAGCTGACTTTTTCCCTTTTTGAGGACTTACTTTTTTTCCGTATATTCTCTTTTTCTCCATTTGTGGATTTACTATTTTTATTGTAATCTCTTCTCCATTTGTGGATTTACTATTTTCCTATATTGTGGATTTACTCTTTTTACAACATTGTAACCTGCAAGTGGATATTACGCCGCATTTTGTTATCATCACCAAAATGCTGAAAAGTAAAGAACTTATTTAACCTTGGCATCTAATTCTTCAAGCAGTATTTTTGTCTTTTCTTGGTTTTCCTACGAATTCCAGCAGGAGGGTAAGATAACGTGTCTCTTCTGTGGTTATTCATCTGTCTTTTCTAAGACTTAGGTCAGCGTGACTTTATACTGAACTCCACTCTTTAAAAACCTGAGCAAGAAGTAGCCTATAACCTGTGTCTCTAGATAAATTCTAGGGTCAAACATCTTCGCACGTTAGCCAACTGTTCGAGACCTAGGCGTAGTCGCTCCTTATTTCATAAACATCTCAATAAATCCACCACGGAAGCCTGATCAACTTCCAAGGGGGATATTTAAAAATAGGAGCTTTAGGTTATATGCGCCATAGAGGGAAGTCGTGCGACTGCACTCGACAGTAGGTCCCTGCCATCTGCCATAACCTCTAGGGAGGTATAGTAGGTTTTAACCGCTTAGGCCTGGGGTTACGTCTGAGAAACGGCTGACGTTGACTAGGTTCTGGGGGTTACCTGCAGGGGGCAACACATGGTGCCGAAGCAACCCGGGAGGACCTTTAGATAATAATATTAGATGTTGAGAACGCAACTCTAATTATCAGTCTAATTTTGGCGTCGGAGAAGTGTTAAACCGTAGCATTCGGTGTGTTCTGATAGACACATAACGGTCCTGGTGGTTATCTCTGGAACTTATATTAGATAATATAATATACAAACAATGCGTAAGACAAAACACTGTTGTGACTGTTGTTTTAAGTTCCGAGGGGAGTGGTTATTCCTCGACAAAAACACCTACAGAAAGTTCGTGGGTCGAGACCGTAAAAGTAAGACGGTTCCTAATATTCCGGACTATTAGGAGGGTAACGGGTGTAAACCTCAGAAAGAAGTTGCACTGATGTTGCAGAAGCAGTTACGGAAAGTAATAAACAGCGTCGAGGTACGCGCTTGCCTGGAAAAGGGAGATACGGAGTCTATGTTAGATATTAGACAAATATCTTTTGGGAATAGGTTCTAAAGGCATCTTTACTATGTGTTGTTAAGTAGTAGGGAGACTATAGGCGGAAATCCGTGCGTAAAACTAAAAGTAACAGCTCTAGCGATGGCAGAGTTTGCCTATTTTGAGCTTATATGAAGTTCTCCATCAGGAGATGAGACTGAATCTAAAAAAAAAAAAAAAAACGCTTAATGCGAGTCGAGATTCGCGTCCCTAATGTTTGGGACTGTAGAATGCTTCGAGTACCCTATGCTAATTGAAAAATCGTATTAGAAAATGCAAGCCAGCGAGTAATGACAGAATGGCTTAACTAAACTCAAACGTATTACAACTTGCAGGTAAACTACCAGTCCTCAAACTGCGATGGCCGTCTCCCTAGTTGCGGTTGGGCTATGAGGGGTCGCTCCCCTTCGATAAGCACCGAGATTAGGGGAGATAGGCTGAAGGCATCACTGGTACGGATACCAGCAGGAGTGCTTAAGCGCTTACAACTCATCAAAATGCCTTTAATTACATTGGCTGTTACGACTCCAATAATTGACGAGTTTGTTGTGTGTAGTATTTAGTATATATGACAAAAAAAATGTTTCTGTTCGATCAAAGTATCAATTAACTTGTGTAGTTACAACTAACTAAAGTTTTTGGGGATGCATTGTGGTGATGACACTGCGTGGGTTACTGGCCAGGACCCATGTTGTTCCACTGCTATAATGTATTGCCGACGGTATTCAATAAATTAATGGATGGTTATTGCTAGATGTAAGTACGTAAAATAACTTAAACCCCCAATCGCTTTTGCACAGCTAATGAGCAGAGTTATCAGTGTTAATAAACAAGAGCGCCGTTCGTGAATGGATGATATGCGAGTATCTATTTAGCTGGACAGAACGTTGTAACTAGTGCGCTGCATGGAATTCACAGACACACCGCTTGAATGCGTGGGAGCGTGAGTAAAAGTTATGTTGATTCATTAAGTACAAGTATAGACTAATTCGACTGGTGTTGAGAGCGTAGGCTTAACGTCAATGACTTCAGATTGTCATTGGTGTAATACCTAAATGATGCAGAATCCATCGTGTTTTAATAGAAACTTTCTAGGAGTTAGATCCCATGAGAGATATAGGATAGCCGCCTTCGTCCGTGAGTGCGGCTGCGGGAAGATGGGTTTATTTGATATGCCATACGTGAACTGGATGAAAAGTTCTTTGGAACAGTTGTAGCCTTTTGTGATAAACGCATTAGCTTAAATCCCCTCCTAGTCGTTTTTGAGAGTTATTTGAAATGTGTTTCTGTGACCCTGGCTGCTTAATAGAGTTATGCAGGACACAGTCGAGGCTATGCAGAGATAGGCCACTCTTGGCGATAAGGATCAGTCACACACGTCTATGTTACAAGCTGTGAAGCAAGGACGACGAGGGAAAGTTCAACATAGCGAGTAAAAAAAAAAAAAAAAAAAAAACATTCCTTAGAGGCTCGTTCGTTGCGTTGACAGAGATAGACGACTATTCGAATAAAACCAGAGGAAAGCGTAAGTCCAATATTCTAAAGTTAGCCTGTACCCAGTTTTGATGTACAACTTAGGTCAGCGAACCAAAGATGAATGGGGGGAATAGTCTGCTTACGTAGACTGTTTAAAAAGCAGATGTCAAATGTCCGCCTGATAAAGCAACTAGTCTGCCAAGAAAAAATGTGATTAGACTCGTAAAGTAACTATAAGTCTGTTGGGGTATTAAACTGATATTCACGAGTGTCAAACATGCGTCTGTCGGTAATGTTTGGAAAGTACAGGATCACGTCTAACCAGTATACTTGAATAGTCGGTTAATGTTCGCAGGATCAGGGCCTTATGGTTTCTAGTTTGTAAACAAAGTATGTAAACAGCAGTTTTTAAATTAGATGAAAAGTTTTTATTGGGAAGGATGGAAAAGACAACTTTTTTACTGGGGATTGGAGTAACCACAGATAACGAGAGGTTAGCCAACCGTATCAAACCACTGCAGTGTAATGACCTGGCTGCTCATTTGTGGGCGCAAGCAGTTCGCTATAGACTCGCAGACAGACAGATTTCAAAATAAACTTTAGGATAATAACCTATTCTGCTGTGTCCATAACGGGAATCTTAATAAGCGGTTTAGTTCATTCAGGACAGGTTGAACGTTCAAATCAGCCTATAACTCTTTATTTTTGTTTAAGACATAACGCAACGTTGCGGGGGATGCGTAGATGTAGTCTGTCTATTGATCAATAATGTCCCTTGTCCAACAGTAGGCTATATCTGAAAGTTGTATTCAGATTTTATGCGTAAAACATAGGGAATGGTGCGTAAACTAGGAAGGTCAACTTTGAGACAAATTCCAACAATGTACCAGGTACGACCAACAATACATTAATCTTGAATTGACATGATAAGCTTCTCGAGCTCTACCCCAAGGTGTCCTGGTTTCTGTCACTAGCCTGTCGAGTCAGGGCAGAGCCAGATTTTGTGACCCTTGGTGGGGGTAGTGAAATTTCTAAACTTTATTCTCTGGTAGTTGTCTCCGCAAAGACATTCTGTTTTTAATTGAGGATGATACCCATAATCACGTTGTAATTCACAATCATAATGGTTCTTAGCTTCCACACCTAACGATAGGAGATAAAGTATACTGTTAAGATAAGATAATTAGTGTGGAATTGTCTCATGTGGTGACTATTTCCCCTTGAGTAACTGATGCTTTGTAACTTAGTCCATGCTAAGAATATGCATTTCTAAAAGTGTTGGTATAGACTATCATGGTATGATCCCGATGGTGATTTTCAGATTTTGCTATCACATAAGACTATAGAGAGTTCTGCGAGGCTTGGTCCGTAATGAATCCCCATTTACAATACCCGTGTATTGTTTAAAGTAAAGATACAAGTTTTATCTAAAAGAAAGTAAACTAAAAGCAGCGGATCTTTAAATCCTTACATTTGAATTCATCTTTAAAGCCGAAAGATCGACTTTAGGTTAGTTGCGCTGTAATATCCATGGGATCTCACACATCGTTTTTGTTACAATGGTTTCTCTAACACAGGCTTATCACGTCGCTTAGAATCAATGGGTGGAAGTCCCTTATTTAGTAGGCACGTCTTTGTCTTATAACAATGTAGAAAAGTTAATGATTTTGAATCAGATCGTGGCAATGTGCTGGTAGCCGTTTAGACATTTTAACTCCACTATTCTACTTGTTCAATCATCGGGACGGTATGAAACCTTGCGCAGTTCCCGCGTTCATGGGTTGCTTTAGCCAGCAAAGAGACTCAGAGGAGCGTTGGCCATATCGAATAGTTAAACTAGTCAAGATTAATTTAAGCACAGTAACATGTAAGAAACAACTCACAATGCTATACATAAACCCTTTGAAATAGTGTCTTAAGTTAATAATTATCCAGAGTAACGGTGAGTGAGATAAAGATGTTGGCGTCGCATATAAGTTGGGGTTACTTTACAGAGACCCTAGCGAGGCTTGGGTAATGGGAGCAATGATGCGAGACGAAGACCAGCTCTGTGGGATTGTGTGGATCTAATCAGATGATAAGGAATGCGCACAGCCATACAGATAAATCCCTTGCAGAATTACATACCAGTCTCACGTTTATATTTCCTATGTTTATCTTTATTGACAGAAACAAGAAACTTTAAATAGCTTGGTGTTAAAGTCTCAGGTTATGCGAAAACGAATTTGTACCCTTCCGGAGTTTAACTATGTCTACTCTGCTGATAGACTACGCATATAGTCTTCCGTGAACCATACAGATGAGAATGTTACAATGTAATACAATTCGATGATCGTTGGTTTAGGCAAATGACAATGTAAGCTTTGAAATGGACTCTAGGTTGCATTGGTCCATGTTAGACTCGGTAAAAGGCTATGGCAAAAAAAATTCAGAAGAAGAACCGTGTTACGAGGTAATTTAGGGAAGCCAGAGCCAGGCAGTAACGTAATCAGATTGTGCTACTAAGGTGTTGATGAACAGGACCAACAACTTTAGTCGTTGATAACATATGCAGAGGAAACAAAATATCACGTGGAGAAAGCCACACTTTGGGCAATTAGATAGTTAAATACCTAATCGGTTACTGTTCTATTTGAGATGGAGTGCGTCGCCAGTTTTTATGTAGAAACTCAACTCGATTTTCTAACTCATTTTTCCTTGGATGCCCGATAACCTCGTCCCTTCTAGGCCATTTGGGTTAATGTATGACACTGCTTCGATGAGACTTATATCTGCATATAGGCGCGTCCGCGTCTTGATATGTTTTTATCCATTGTGCGTAAAAGTAGGCCTAGATGATTTATGGTTATGCTTGAAAGTGACATTTTCATAAGAACGAGTTACAGCGTGTGATTAATAAACATTATTTTGCCATGCTCATTTAAAAATATAATGTCAGCATATATAAATGATAGGTAGACAATATGATCAAACTTTAAAATAATCGTAGGAATCTTGTGACATAACGCGTTCTAGTAAGCACAATCTAGTGTGGCAGGAATTGGAAATGCTGTTATATTTTTTCCCCTATTCGCATGAGAATGTTTAAATGCAAAAGATCTTGTATATTCCCAGGAAGATGGTAAAGATGTTTTACCTGACAACAATGATCTTTATTGAACTTAGTATGATATAACTTTCATAGGTGAAGTATAAGATAGAATGTTAGAAAGAAAGCATAACTAGAATTGAAATGTGACACGATAACCTGGTGGTAAGAATTCATACTGCAGATGGAAGTATGCAGCGAAGTGTAGCCAGTTACTTGCGCGTGTAGTAAGTAATAGAAGATGAAACACGCGTTATCCAAAGATAATGATAACTTATCCAAAGTGTCCAGTTGCTGGTAGGTTCTTAGACACGTGTTGTTTTGGCTAAGGTAACTTCTGGGTATATTTAAACGATTGTATTGATTCGGGTTCAGATTCAGATAACTTTATTAGTCCCCGAGGGGCAATTCAGTTTTACTGCAACCCAATCATTACTTATTCCATTACAAGATTTAGATGTGCATTAGTATACAATGTTAAAATAATAAATAGACATTCACTTGACTGTTCCATGGACCAGTAGTGTTGTAATTAAGAGACAGTGTGAGGACACTACAAAACAGGATGTGGAAGATAACGTTATATCATTATAAGGGATGCCTGCAGAGGCCTACCGTGGTTAACAACGTCAGTTAATTGCTAGATGCATTTAAGGAAGTATCCCATTTACTAATAGAGATATGATCTTACATTCAATCTCAGACACTCTAAAATTCAGTAAAACCTGGAAACACTAGTAAATACAAATAAGACATGATGGTTCTCGTCCTGCAGATGACCCCAACGCAGATAGGCTAAGGATAACTGGCAGGGAGGAGACTCCGATGCTCGTTGTAGGTACGAAATGTAGTCAGATGTCTCTAGACCCTCCATGACCATGCATCTTCCTCAACCGCCACTTGTTATGTCATTAAAAAGCTCACGCAGAGACGGGCTTCACTAAGGACGCGCTTTCATGGGCAAATTTCCTTCAAGCAGAGCGAGTAGACCTATACGTAAGTTTTAGTTAATTATACTTATTTGGGTAAAATATTGTGCCTCCTTAGTGAATAACATTTGTAATGTTATTGAGGATCTTATAGCTGTGGTAGGCTATGACCTACAGAAATGTTAACAAGTTTTATCTTTCTAGAATTAAATGATAAAGAGATGTGTCCAAACCCCATTGTCCAATAAGGAATTTTATACTAACCGATATTAAGATCTTTATTCTTAATATTCTTAAGATCTTCATGTTAAAAGTTGTGTAATTGTTGTCAGCATCATTATGACTATTTGCCTGTGACCCTCTGCGTAAATGCTGTGGGTATCCAAGTTGCGCTAGGACTTTTACTTGTAAGACAAACTCTTATCTCAGTAGGCATAGGCCTTCTCTGACTCACGATTATTTTGTGAGCATAGAGCAATTGACAAACATGATAACATCTTTATATTAAGACAGAGTAGGCTAATGAGTTTGTATGCTTGGGTTTAACAATTTGCTACTTATCACATTAATCTGCATGTCATTGCAAAAACTAACTATCCCGAGAAATTCCACTTTGGGGAGCATGAGCTACAAGGCTGTTCGCCACACATAGGTGGGAAAGATGAAAGTGATAAGGTTACTGATGCATGCTCATTTGCTACGCGGAATAAGCCGCACAAACACATTGCCGTCAGCAGTAGGATATTTGCTAACTTCATGACAACTTAATACTAATCATGCTCTATCTTCATGAAGAATGAAACGTGTAGGAAAGGATGTTTTTGTTATTTGACCTAATGTGTTACCTTTGACTAATTTTTTTTGGACGTTATCCTAACATATCTGGTGCGTAAAGTTGCACCTATTGGATGGCCTAATATTGGAAGTGAAATAGTTTATGGCCATTCATGTTATTCCTCCCTTTACATTATCCAATGTTGAGTAAGCATGTTCTGCGTCACATGACTGAGGAGCGAGAGAAGTTGCTAAGATGTTGCGCGGGAATGTTTGAATGATTCCCCTTTTCTGATTCACTGAAGGAGTGGTGCTACACTGGCATCCGCTAACATGTTAACGGACAGAATCCTCACTCTCCGATTCTTTGCATGTAGCCCTTATACTATATCTCGTTATTATACTACGCCAACATAAGAACGTATATGATAATTTCACTGGGGTCTTTACAAGCATCTGGAAAGGAATAACATGGTTTTTAGAAGCCTGATGGATTATAGCATTAATTTTGGGCATAGCTTTCATGTTAGGGATTTTAATGAAATTAAGAGGTTGTTATTTGGATATGCAACACAGATATAAGTCTCAGAAGTAAAAAATGCTACAAACTCTTAGTCAACCTGAACGGAATTCAGATACAGTCTGGATAACGAGTAGTCAAGCATATCGATAACTCCGCCCACTTAAAGAAAGGTGGGGTGTGGGGTGTCTGTTAGACAGATACATTAAGGCCTGTAAGAAGTTCCCAAACTCACTACGACTTTTAGTCTACCAAACTACGAAATCATGGCTCAAGATATGTTAAATTACCAGGATATCTCATCTGCTAGTTCTAACTCCTCACCTACTCCATCTATTGCATCCATCTCTGGGGTGGATTCTACTACTACTCACGTAAGTTACATGATATTTACGATTATCTGGATCGGATACATGCTTGTGCAAAGTATGGATTTGACACCATATAGCATTCTGATAACCATCATTAATATGATGCGTTTAACTATGATTTTAGTATAGCAGTCACAGGACATAGTGGTGACATTTATATTTGCTATACTACCGAATAGAGTTGGATTATTTAAACCTTATGCACCATTAGGTACCTATAATGAACTTAAACAAATTCAATTGATACTGGCCATCACAGGATGGGTTGTCACCTGTATGGGTATAGTAAGACAAGTGTTGTTAATGGAAAGCTATCACCTGGCGGCCAATTACAGTCATGTCATTCAAACTACAGTTGTCCTCTTAACCTATTTAGCTTGTATGACGCCTCTACAGGCCATATGGGACAGACTTACTGATTCTGAGATACGAAGGATATATAGATTGGATGTCCTGAAGTCTGTGATATATGGAGTAATAATCTTCATTTTGGAAGTATGTCACGCCGTCTGGATTATACCAGGCTACGCTGCTGCTTTCCTCACGAGTTTGTATCTAACTGAGTTCTGTAAATGTTACCCTAGGACTTCCACATCTGGAAGCAGGGGATCGGGAGACTCCGACCCACTCGACGATTTTATAGGGGACAAATTCTAATGATCAAAGAGTCTGCATGTTCATTTTGTGACATGGACTATTTGAACAATGCTTTTGAGACTATGGTGGGGAAAGTGTGTGTTGAATGCATGCGTGAAAAGTCTTTGGATCAGGTGCAATGCTTTATTCAAGAGTTGAATATGCGGGAGGTAAAACCCCTGTGTCAGTTAATTTATGGAATGTTACCCCTACGAGGACAATTGGCAAGCATTTTGGGGAATATCCCTGGAATCCAAATTATGAAACGAGACGAGGTGTATATAGAATCAGCAATAAGACATCCTAGGCCTTTAGTCTCTTGTTCACTGTCATGTGATTATTTTGCCTACTCGATACCTTTACAAACATTTGGAAAAGCGATCCACTAACAGAGAAAGGGGCACTGGATAAATGTTTATTTATTCCCTCATGTAGCCAGGACCATGTGATGGAGACCGATCGGATAGTCCCGACCGAGACTCCGACTTCCCCACTACAGACCCCGGAATATCGGGCGGATTGGGCCGATGTGTTGCTGGGACTAGCCTTGCCTCAGAACAGGTGTGTAGCAACGTCAGATGTTCCCGGGCAGGTATAGCGTTATTTCTTCTGCTCCAGGCTGACCGTGACCTCGGACGACAGAGTGATACCTACCTCCTGTGCGGAATCTGCGTTTCTGCTAGACCCGAGTGCTGGGTACAGGTAGTAGCAATAACACACAGCCCTGAACCCTTGATAATGAATGAAGTATATCCTGACAATATATTTGATTTGATCAGTTCTTCTGTCTTGCATGCATGGAATCTCTCTCCATATCGACAAATTCCAATTCTGTACAGTTATCCAGTGACCCGTGTAGTGTTAATGTGTTTTTATGATTATCAGACGCGAGCCCCTTGGGCTTCTTTGCAGTATCATACTGGAGCCCGGATTGGCATCTTGTGGGGTCCAGTATCCTTTGAAGTTCCTTACGCAGTGCCTACTTCTGTGCTACGCCCTGTGCTCCACGTAGGGGGTGACGTGTCGCCAGGACACCGACCGTATGGACCACAGAGCGGTAGCACAAAACCAATACGTCTAACAAGGCGAAAACGCAGAAAGGCTAGATTCAGCGCTAGCTATCAAGGTAATCTCTCTGATCTAGAAAATATGATTAGACAAATTAGGAAAGAAACTGACCAGGAATTGAATCGTAATGTTAAACCAATTACTTTGCAACCTACCCTTGAATTGAGATCACCTGAAAGCGTGGAAGTGAATGAATGTGTTGAAGCAGATGTTGAACAATGTGCAGGATTATTAAACCAGATCACCCTGACCTCAGAAATACTTGATGATTATTGAATGTGAATAAAATAATGGAAAATGAACCATAACTGCAAACAATGACCTCATAATAAATAATAAAGTGCGATGAATGAAATGTATCATTACAAGTATTTTAGTAGCATGACTTTGTAAAGTCTAGGGAGTTATGTATGTAAAAGAATTGTATGTCTCAAAACTGTGGAATGAGTAAAGTGGCTTAAACTGTTCAAATGAATGTATTCAGATTGCATTGTGTGAAGAGTTAATGCCATAAGTGTTTGTAACCTGTAAGAATGTAACCGATCTCTCTTGATGACTGTAAAAGTGTATGTTGCTAAATGTAATGTGTCACATGGTTATAATTGCCATTGAATGTAAACTGTTTGTGTAACCTCTGGAAACTATCTGTAAACCTGAATGTAATGTATCATCTCCAAAATGTAACCCGGAGAAGGATGTGAATGCGTGTCATTTTAAATTGTTGGGTAAGATCAGTGACTTCTAGAATGTATTAGCTATTGTGAGAATATTCCCAGCTATATTCCCAAGCTGCCGTGAGAATATTCCCAGCTATGTTCCCAGCTAACGTGAGAATATTCCCAGCCCTCGTGGGAACCTTCTAGAAGGTTCTAAACTGTCGTGGGAAAGATTGATTTGCCTTAGGAATGTGTGGGGGAGGACAAGTCTACCTAGTATAAATAAGGGTCGAACTAAATGATCGGGGCTGCTTCTTCTTTTTTTCCTTCCTTCAACTCGCTGGGTTTTTGCTTTATGATGTCGCGTGTGGTTGTTAGAATTCGTCCTCCGAAATTCGTTGAGAAGCAAAGTGTTGGACGTCGTGCCAGGCTGAGTCGCGGACCGAAACTCCGTGGAACCTGTTGCAGATATCAGACCTGCTACTCCGACAGGGAGTGACTACAGAATGACAATCAGCTGACTTTTTCCCTTTTTGAGGACTTACTTTTTTTCCGTATATTCTCTTTTTCTCCATTTGTGGATTTACTATTTTTATTGTAATCTCTTCTCCATTTGTGGATTTACTATTTTCCTATATTGTGGATTTACTCTTTTTACAACATTGTAACCTGCAAGTGGATATTACGCCGCATTTTGTTATCATCACCAAAATGCTGAAAAGTAAAGAACTTATTTAACCTTGGCATCTAATTCTTCAAGCAGTATTTTTGTCTTTTCTTGGTTTTCCTACGAATTCCAGCAGGAGGGTAAGATAACGTGTCTCTTCTGTGGTTATTCATCTGTCTTTTCTAAGACTTAGGTCAGCGTGACTTTATACTGAACTCCACTCTTTAAAAACCTGAGCAAGAAGTAGCCTATAACCTGTGTCTCTAGATAAATTCTAGGGTCAAACATCTTCGCACGTTAGCCAACTGTTCGAGACCTAGGCGTAGTCGCTCCTTATTTCATAAACATCTCAATAAATCCACCACGGAAGCCTGATCAACTTCCAAGGGGGATATTTAAAAATAGGAGCTTTAGGTTATATGCGCCATAGAGGGAAGTCGTGCGACTGCACTCGACAGTAGGTCCCTGCCATCTGCCATAACCTCTAGGGAGGTATAGTAGGTTTTAACCGCTTAGGCCTGGGGTTACGTCTGAGAAACGGCTGACGTTGACTAGGTTCTGGGGGTTACCTGCAGGGGGCAACACATGGTGCCGAAGCAACCCGGGAGGACCTTTAGATAATAATATTAGATGTTGAGAACGCAACTCTAATTATCAGTCTAATTTTGGCGTCGGAGAAGTGTTAAACCGTAGCATTCGGTGTGTTCTGATAGACACATAACGGTCCTGGTGGTTATCTCTGGAACTTATATTAGATAATATAATATACAAACAATGCGTAAGACAAAACACTGTTGTGACTGTTGTTTTAAGTTCCGAGGGGAGTGGTTATTCCTCGACAAAAACACCTACAGAAAGTTCGTGGGTCGAGACCGTAAAAGTAAGACGGTTCCTAATATTCCGGACTATTAGGAGGGTAACGGGTGTAAACCTCAGAAAGAAGTTGCACTGATGTTGCAGAAGCAGTTACGGAAAGTAATAAACAGCGTCGAGGTACGCGCTTGCCTGGAAAAGGGAGATACGGAGTCTATGTTAGATATTAGACAAATATCTTTTGGGAATAGGTTCTAAAGGCATCTTTACTATGTGTTGTTAAGTAGTAGGGAGACTATAGGCGGAAATCCGTGCGTAAAACTAAAAGTAACAGCTCTAGCGATGGCAGAGTTTGCCTATTTTGAGCTTATATGAAGTTCTCCATCAGGAGATGAGACTGAATCTAAAAAAAAAAAAAAAAACGCTTAATGCGAGTCGAGATTCGCGTCCCTAATGTTTGGGACTGTAGAATGCTTCGAGTACCCTATGCTAATTGAAAAATCGTATTAGAAAATGCAAGCCAGCGAGTAATGACAGAATGGCTTAACTAAACTCAAACGTATTACAACTTGCAGGTAAACTACCAGTCCTCAAACTGCGATGGCCGTCTCCCTAGTTGCGGTTGGGCTATGAGGGGTCGCTCCCCTTCGATAA
>NW_027468718.1:47852712-47857712 GCF_046254945.1 Alosa pseudoharengus | reverse complement strand
CTTTGCCACAATGCCCGACCTAATGTCTGTTCTTAATCCAATGTGTTATAATGTGTATGCTGCCCGTGTGTGTGTGTGTGTGTGTGTGTGTGTGTGTGATCACATGCATATGTGTGTGTGTGTGTGTGTGTGTGTGTGTGTGTGTGTGTGTGTGTGTGTGTGTGTGTGTGGAAAAAGAGAGAGAAAGTGAGGGTATACACACAATTTTTCATGTTACTGTTTCCTGTAATGCTGTCAATGTTCTAATTGTTATGCTGTTTTAATTGTGCTTTGGCAACACTGTACCTACAGTCATGCTAATAAAGCAACCTTGAATTGAATTGAATTGAATTGAGAGAGAGAGGGATAGAGAGAGAGAGGGATAGAGAGAGAGAGAGAGAGAGAGAGACCGAGAGAGAGAGCGAGAGAGAGAGAGAGGGATAGAGAGAGACCGAGAGAGAGAGAGAGGGATAGAGAGAGAGAGAGAGAGAGACCGAGAGAGAGAGAGAGGGATAGAGAGAGAGAGAGAGAGAGAGACCGAGAGAGAGAGCGAGAGAGAGAGAGAGAGAGGGATAGAGAGAGAGAGACCGAGAGAGAGAGAGTGAGAGAGAGAGAGAGGGATAGAGAGAGAGAGAGAGAGAGACCGAGAGAGAGAGCGAGAGAGAGAGAGACCGAGAGAGAGAGCGAGAGAGAGAGAGAGAGAGAAAGAGAGAGAGACCGAGAAAGAGAGAAAGGGAGGGAGGGAGAGAGAGATGAGAAAAATGAGAAAAATAAAAACTGTGTGAGAGGGTGTTAGTGGCTGAATGTCTGTGTAGCCTTTTGCAACTGTGTGTGTGTGTGTGTGTGTGTGGGTGTACAGTATGTATGTATGTGTGTGTGTGTGTGTGTGTGTGTGTGTGTGTGTGTGTGAGCGTGTATGTGTGTATGTGTGTGTGTGTGTGTGTGTGTGTGTATGTGTGTGTGTGTGTGTGTGTGCGAGTGTGTATGTGTGCGTATGTAACTGTGTGTGTGTGTGTGCGTATGTAACTGAGTGTGTGTGTGTGTGTGTGTGTGTGTTTATGTTTGTGTGTGTTTGTGTGCGTACAGTGGGCAGTGCTTCGACTTGGCCAGCTTCACTCGCGGTCCGCGCGTGGGATCACGCGGTATCACGCGACTTTAATTTGTATTTTCCCAGTGAGACGCTGCAACAACCCAAACAACCGGTAGATGGCTCAAGTGAGGGTGTCTCGTAAAAAGAAATGGAGCCTGGAAAACCCTACACAGACTTCACTACAGACTTTAGCAGACTGGTTTAGAAATCATTTAATAGCCAGAAATATGCCTGTCTTGCCCTAATAAAGAAATATTTGGTTAACTGCGAGTGAATCCCGTTTGCAGCCGTAGAAGAAACGCAGGACAAATTAAACATTCTGGTTTTCTCCGAGTGCAACGATGATAGACAGACATCATTTGAACAAAATATAGAGCATATTAACCTCCGTTGCTCAGCCAAATGCCTTCCTGTTACGTCCTGTTATCACGGAGTTACAGGCATAAACAATTTTTTAAGGTCACAAGTTTACTTCATTAGCGGTTTATTTTTTTGATTATTAAAGAGTGTTTTTCATTTAAAGGTTTGACTTCGTGCTTATTCAGTAGAGCATTTAGTGCTCTTCCCAATCCCAGACGTTCACATTGCATGTTTGTTTGTAATGGGTGCAACCGCGAGATATAGGCTACGCGTTTGACGGCAATGAGTTGTGAACGGACATGAACCAAGACATATAGCCCAGCAGCAATCTAGGGACTGTTTGTTATTTATTGAAGGGGCCACCGGAGGAATTTTGAGTGCTTCAGTCAAAAGTTGCATGACCCTCCCTTGCCTGCTAGAAATTGTTCAATGACCCTCCGACAGAATTGTTAAAAAAGACATGACCCTCCCCTTGCCATTCCGCCCGCGCTGCTTTGCGCCACAGCCACACACTGTGATAACGTTCTTAAATCAATCTTTCGTGAGCTTGCATGCTACCAGTCCTTCCTTTTCAAATGTGTTGCGCCTGTTTGCACAATTTCACAAATAATCATATGTGATTAATAATATGACAAATAATCCCTGTGCATGGGGACCGAAACAATGCATGCCAACTTTTTCCGTGTTTATCACGAATTTTAACTTTCCCCCGCTGTCTTGCCGTAGAATAGGCTATCCAAGATTTTAATACTCTCATAACAACCCTGCCATCGGGCCTGTCTCTGTGTTGCCCTGTTGCTACCCCTTGCCCTTCCAACGAAACAGATGTCTTCAAATCATCGTTTTCCTTGCTTGAATGTCATAAACATACAACTTTATGCAGCAGAATTACGCATAGGCTACTTGGAACATAACACATTTCACAAAGGACAGATGTATCGTAACACCCCCAATTATCACCACTTTTGTTCAGAAATTCTAAAACAACGATGTTTTTAACACTTCAAAATAACATTTGCTAAATTAACCTTACATTGTTCAGTAGCCATAGGTGTGTATATTTGAACAAAATCTGGTTTGGTTCTTATAACGGCACATGGACGGTTAGACCGAGAATTCTTGTCGTGAAATTAAAATTCCACTGGAGCTCCAAGCGGTTGTGTACACGCAGCCTTACAACACTGTTTACAGCTCTTTGAGTCACGGTAAAATGTCATTTTTGGTACATAGCTAATTTAGATACACCTATGGTGTGGGTGGTTGCGTCTCTTTAGGAGTCCGCTGTCTTGGTTTGTATAGAAATGGATATAAGTGACACGTACACGCAAGACGCGGTGGAAATACGGGACCGGCGGTAATAGGGGGAGTTCCGATATGTTGCTATTGACAAAATATTAACTTTCAGTGTTTTACGATGTCTTTGTCATGGGGAAGTGTTTTTCCCCATGCATTTATTCTAGGCTACTGTGACTGCCGTGAGAGAAGCGGGTTCTGTGTTTCGTTCATGTCAGTGACTGACGCCAGAGAAGCGGTGTCTGTGTTGTGTTGCATTGCGTTGCGTTAATTTATTTTCATTGGGCATACCGTGCCGTGCCGTCCACAGCTCTTCAGTTCTGACAAAGCCAAAATTACTCCTTTTGAAACAATGAGTGCAGGAAGCGCGTTTGTATGGTTATATTGCTTGACGGGGGGGATCCCAAGCAGCTTTCAGCCATAAGGCTAGGCTACATTGAGAACATTTCAATTCACCCGACACTAATATTCAAAATGTTGAAAACTATTTCAGCATAGCCTATAAAGCAGTTTAATTAAATGGAATGTTAGTTGTAAACAAACGAGCTACTTGGTGAGGCTTGGCCTCACTGCTCGTGCCTTAGATCAGGGGTCCCCAACCTTTTACGTACCATGGACCGGTTTGATTCCCATTTTTTTTTTTCACGGACCGTGGGGGGGGGGTGGTTGGGTGTTCGGGGGTTCCATGTTCCATATGTGTTGTGCATGCATTACTTGAAAAGAACTAGCTCCAGTTATGTATGAACAGTGAAGGTAACGAACTCTTAAAAACTTGAAAAACGTGAACTTGAAGAAGTGAAAATTGAACAATATGAACTATGAAAATTGAACCACTTGAAGCTACATCTATCAAGTGTGAACATGCTTAACAAAATATGGGAACAAAACATGGGAACTAAACGTGCATTACGAATATAATCAGTGGGAGCCCTGTGCTTGTTTCCCTGCAACAAGACAGTGACACCCTCAGTGTGTTTGAAATGTCCAGTCGATTGCGCAATTTGGTTTTAGTTGCAGTCATTGCAGAAAACCCGGCCTCGCATAGATACGTGGTGGGAAATGGTAGCAACGTTTTCAGCGCTTTTACGGCTATCTCGGGATATTCTGCTTTGGTTTTGATCCAAAAACCAGAGAGGTTTCCTCATACACAATCTTAAGATCACCGTCATTTGCAATTTCGATCAACTGCTCTTCCTCCTGCGCTGACATGTTAGGACTATTCGGGATATTGACAAATGGGTTGCGGACCCACTCATTGGTTTGCCGTGGATCTTTGGAGGATGGGAAGTAGCCTAACGCTCAAACTCATTTGAAAGCGCAACAAGGTGATCGCGCACCAGCTGCAAGAGAAAGGGCCCTGCCTCAGTCTCTCCCAAAACCCCCACTACTGTTTGGAACATATCAAATACACCCCGTCCCCACAAATCAAGCTTGGCTTTAAATGCAGCGACTTTATCTGCCAGTTTAAAGACTGTCGTCATTCTCCCCTGGAGTGACAGGTTGAGGTCATTAAGCAACCCGAATATGCCACATAGGTAAGCGAGTTTTGACACCCAGTCCTCATCACTAAAATGTGCAGCTAACGGTGACTTTTTTTCTGTAAGAAATCTCTGCAGCGGCTCTCGCAACTTAAACACCTTGGCCAGTGTCTGCTAAAGATGCTTGTTTTTTGTTGCTCATTCTAGCAGTTTAGCTAACTTCGTGTGACACTACCGTTCGCCAAGAACTGATCAAGTGAAGTGAGCTGACCTGAGGCTGCGCAGCGCTGAAGGCAATATGTAAAGTGTTGAAGGCGGGACAGACGTAAGAAAATAGACCTGGCAAAATGCAAACATGTGTGCAATCAAACAACTGCATATAGGCCTATGCCATGTAAAAACGTGACATTATTGCGAATTAAATTGAGTTTAGTTTGCATGCATTTTTTTAAAACTCATGTCGTAGGCTACGGCCCGGTTAGGAATGTACCGGCCACGGCCCGGTGGTTGGGGACCGCTGCCTTAGATGGCAGGAAAAATCTTCAGCCTATTAGCTGACCACCCGATTCACGTTGGCTGGGGGGGAAGGGGGGCCATCAGACATTTGTGACCAGTTAATCCGGCCCTGCCTCCCAACAAATCACACCTTCCCACCTCTGACAGCTTAAAAGAACTCACAGACCTATTCACAAACCTGCGGCATTTTGCCGTGTTTTGAAATCCTATGCAGCTTTCAATAGTGAGGAAGCAATTTTGCATTGTAGGCATAACTAACATGCAATAACGCCACCAACAACAAC
>NW_027468718.1:47840212-47842712 GCF_046254945.1 Alosa pseudoharengus | reverse complement strand
CCCCCTTAAAGACAAAAAGATAATTCGAGCCCTGGTTGAAACACTTTATTTTGCCTTTGAGGGGTTGCCAACCCTTGTTGGTAGCAATTGTTTTTGTGTACAGATCTCGGAGCCTAGGCTGCCTGCAGAGAGGCGTTTTTTTGATGGATCGTTAGGAAAGATTAGATGAATGTGATCATTTATGTTTGGGCCTTTTTTGGGCCTGAAATCGCTGATACAACCTTTAACACACAAACATGCCCTGTGCTGTCAGAAATTGATCTTGCATGAGTAAAAATATAGTTTATTGAATTGATTAATTCAATTGTGTCTATTACTGTATGTAAAATGAATGGATTGATCATTTGGCTATATTGTAGTAGTTTATGTAGGTTAGCTTATGCCATGTTGAGTCAGCACATTTGTCATATGTGTAGAGGTTACATAACAACAGTCTTTGCTTGTCCATAAAGATGCTAGGAAGGTGATATCCTTAAGATTAATTCACCTAATTCTATATCATGAAAAATAGGCATAGGCAAACTGTTGAATAATAGGAGATGTATACTATAAGCAGTGTTGTGTGTAACGCGTTACAGTAACGTAACTACTTTTTCGAGTAAAAAGTAGTGTAACGCGCTACTACTGAAAATTTGGTAACGTAACGTAGTTCCTTTTTCATATCGATGCAACGTTACTTTTCCCAGGGACAGATTTGACAGTGACGCTGCTTTCTAAGCTGCATGCTTGCGCAATAGGCACGAGCTCCACATGACAGCCTACAGTAGCCTATGTGACAGAGGCTGGTAGCAAGAAGTGCAATCATAGCTCCACACAGTAAGTGACAGAGGCTGGTAGCAAGAAGTGCAATCATAGCTCCACACAGTAAGTGACAGAGGCTGGTAGCAAGAAGTGCAATCATAGCTCCACACAGTAAGTGACAGAGGCTGGTGGCAATAAAGAGCAATCATAGCAAGCGGGACGCAGCCAACGCTAACTTCTGAGGGATGGAGGTATTCACATTACTTCAAACTCATTGAAACTAAGGGGAGGAATGTGTGTTATTTGTAGCCTACACTGTGTCCTGATTTTGTCCACTGCCGTTAACTCAACTTGTAAAGTTTGCCAAAATCACCTTTTTTACATAAAATGTGTTACTATTTTCTCTCTATGTAATATGCCATGTATGTAAATTGGATGACAGCTGACTGTTGGACTCGCGTTTTGGGTAGGAGTGACTTTTATTGCACTTAGTTTAAATGGAGGTGCGGGGAAAGCGCTCGCCCCCGAGAGTTACCCGTGTGAAGCCGGCTGGTGTATGGAGTAACGCGCGTTAGAGGCCTTGCATGCTGAACGTACCGTGATTCTTCCTCTGTATCTGCGATCGCTGTGGATTATCATTCTTTTACGCGGGTGTTTTGGTGAGATTGCATGGGGAACGACTTCTCAACAGACTGTAAGCGCAATAACTTTTTTCTATTCCGGGTGTTTGAATCATCTGATTGATGTCGGGACTATTGGGCACTGAACTTTGGGGGGTATTTGTTGGTGCATTGTGAAACTTTGTTGTTAATTATGTGTCGGGCCTTCAGTTGCGCGCCGAGTGGCCACGAGTTTGTGCATTACAATACAAAGTGAATCAATCTCATATGTTGTGTTTCTTTCTGTAATATACACTCTTATTAAGAGGAAGACAAGGCCTTTTGCCAGTTTAAGTTAAGTTAAACGGCCTTCATCTGCATTGAACCAGCACGATTTCCTGCTTATTGGATCCGCTCGTAACCTTATTTATGCGTAGTGGCAATCAGTTCGCAGGAGTGCCTGTTTAATGAAAGAGTATAAGGCTATAAAATAAGCCCTCATATATTTTGTGCCCAAGATGTATCGAGGCTATGTTATTTGATATTTTTTCATAGGGCTTTAGTGGTGGTGTTGAAGCCTATAAGCCCAGTGTTTTCTTGTCAAGTGCTTTGTGGCATTTTTAATAATAAAGAGCACAAAAGAAATACCTGTTATGTCCTCCATAGTAGAACGTTATGTAGGCCTAAACATTTAGGAACAGATATTGGGTTCTGCCCAGTCGAGCAACATAAAAGTAACGTAAAAGTAACGACTAACGTAAAAAGTTACTTTCCATAGAGGGTAACTAAGTAAAGTAATGGATTACTTTTTTGAGAAGTAACGAGTAACAAGCAAACACTACTTTTTAAAAGTAACTTCCCCAACACTGACTATAAGCCAATTTTCACAAGTTGTTGCCTGTACTTTTATAAACTTGTGTTCCTTTTAGAGCTTTTGAAAAGATCATTTTACACCTCATTCCTATTGACTCAATACTGAACTGAATCGTTTTAAATTAAATTGGATTGTGAATGGTGATGGAACCCATCTGTATAGTACTAATGAATCAATGTTGAATCATAATTTAATCAAATCTAATGAAATTGAGTGAAATCTTAGCGAATCATAACCATAAATTGACTCGCTGGATTGTAAATGGTATCAGTGCTGCTCCTCGGTC
>NW_027468718.1:47812712-47820212 GCF_046254945.1 Alosa pseudoharengus | reverse complement strand
TGACTGCGTCGAAACTGGGAAATGGTAGTGAGTGCTTTGCATGGAACTGTTTGAAGCACGACCAGGCAGTCCAATAGGACTGCAAGGTCCTGGGTGCGAGGGCTTGGAGGGCTAGGTCGGCCGTGATGGGCTGAAGATAGCTGAGGGGGTGGTTTATAGGAAGATGGTCTCCGAAAAGCTGGGGAGTGGAGTAGGGTGTGGGTCCGCCTCTGGAGCCAAGCTTCTGAATCTCTGGAAATTAAGACGAGAGAGAGAGTCAGCAATTTCGTTGTGGCAACCGGGGACGTGTGCGGCTCTTATAATGAACTGGTAGCTGGCTGCTATCCAGATTAGACGCCTAATGAGAGGGGAAAGCGCAGGCGATTTTGAGCGCGAGTTATTTATAACGTGCACTACGGCTTCGTTGTCGCTGTGGATTAGCACGCTCTTGGAGGTCCACTCCTTCCCCCAGAGTAGGGCTGCAATGACTACGGGGTAGAGTTCGAACACGGCTGACGATTCGTTTTCCGTTATTAGCTCTCTGAACTCTAGTGGCCAAGGGGATGCAAACCAGCGCCCTTTAAAAAAGCCTCCGAAGCCTATTGAGGGGGCTGCGTCTGTGTACAGCTGGAGGTCTTCTGGAGATGATTGGCAGTCGTCGTAGAACATGCACAGACCATTCCATTCCTCTAGAAACATCCTCCAGAGTTTGAGATCGGCCAGGCACTGGGCATCTAGGGATACTACGTCTTCGAGAGAAGGGGTTGCTGAAGCGCTGTTTAGGAGATGCGAGATGAAAGGGCGGCCCTGGGGAATGATTCGCATGGCGAAATTGAGGTGGCCTAGAAGCGAGAGAACTTCTTGTTTGGTGTGGGATGGTGAGGTTATAAACTCGTTCAGCAGTAAAGAGATTCTGTCTTTTTTCTCTTTAGGGAGAGATGAAGAGAATTCCTCGGTATCTAAAATGATGCCGAGGAATTCGAGTCTGGATAAGGGACCGCACGTCTTCTCTTCTGAGAGTGGGACTCCCAGTTTGTTGAATACGTCGACTAGCGTAGAAATGCCTAGGGCCGGTGGGTAGGAATGGGGGATAACTACGAAAAAGTCGTCCAGAAGGTGAACGATGAATGGGAGATTGTAGTTATTTAGGAGGATCCAGCACAGGGCTTCTGATAGCGTATCGAAAATTTTGGGACTGCTGCGGCAGCCGAAGGTGAGGCGAACTGCAAAATAGTATCTCCTATGCCATTTGACTCCGAAGAGGTGCCAGAATTCTAGATCAATGGGCATGACTTTGAAGGCTGAGGTGATGTCCGCTTTAGCTAGCCAGCAACGTCTGCCTGCCTTTTTGATCAGCGCGATAGCGTTGTCGACGGAGTGGTAGTGCAGCGAGAACTCTTCTAGTGGAATCAGACTGTTAATGCTGGGAGTGGTACTATTGTGCGGAGCTGAGAGATCGATGATAAGTCTCTTTTTTCCTGAGTATTTGCGCGTAGCTACGCCTATGGGGTTGATCCTGTAGACTGGGAATGGAGGCTTGGTGAACGGACCGATCATAAAGCCAGATTCAACCTCTTTGCTTAGGAGTGAGGTGACTACCTCCGGATCTTTAACGGCAGATTGTAGGTTTTTACAGACGAAAGACTCTGTAGGTCTTGCTAAAACACCTGGATGGAACCCGTGCGTCAACCCCGAAGTCAAATAGTCGCAAAATCCCCTATTAGGATTGGCCTGAAGTTCTGAATGGAGAGCCGGAACAATGATTGGAGTAGAGAGGTACTTTTTAAACTTTTTATTTATGTTCTTTAGTGCGGAACAGACTGTCTTGGCATGGGCGCCTGCGCAGTAGCTGCAGACATGGAGGTAACGGCAGGAGGATTGGCGACACTGGGCGAAGTTAAATTTTCGGCAGATTTCGCGACCTTTCCAGAAACGCTCGTCCTCTTCCCTGGCTTCTCTTGCCGTAGCATCGGGGATGCGGGGAACATAGGATGAGGATTTGGGGGCTGTGGAGCTGGTGCTGGGGAGTTGATGGTCGGGGTTGACGAGTGGACACTCGGCCGCGCCGTGGCTGGGGCTATTGCATAGGGGACAAGCTGGCTTGAGTCCTAGAAAGACGCGGTTATGTAGCTCCATATCGAGCGCGCCCCAGTAGGGGTTTTGATTCCAGAGGCCGACTCTGGCAGCGCATTTAGCTGAAAACAGTCGGTGATAGGTGTAGAAATGGGCTCCCCCGTAGGATACGGCTAGGCCGGCGATGATGGCCAGGTAGTCGTTCAGCTCTTTGCGTCGGCTGGGAAAAGCGAAACAGATGACTTCCGTGTAATTAGTGAAGGCTACGGTGAACTCGGGAAATGACAGGGTTTTTGATGCTGGGCCAGAATGTTTTAAAGAAAACACCAGTTCGCCGCAAACTAGATCCCGGTTATGAGAGGGAATGGGAATGGAGGGAAGAATTGTAGAAAGGTCTACGTCTGCACCTGACAAGATGAGGTTCCTGGTGGACGCTGTGACGGGTGGTGGTTCGAATGCTGCAGCGTGAGGAGGCGGTGGCAGGGCCTGTGCTGTGGCTAAGGAATAATTTTGCAGCCGGAACGGGACGTCGTGGTCCGAAGCACTCGCTGAATGCTGATGATGATGACCCGCTGCTGCGGGCTGGTCTAGCGCGGAGCCGGGGAAGAAATGGGAAGGGAGAAAAGGGGGGAGGGAGGGAGCGGTCGCTGACGCGACCGGAAGGGGAGCAACCTGGGACAGGGTCGCGGGAGGTGGGACGGGGAAGGAGAGAGGGTTAGGGGGGAATAGCGACGCTGTCGCTATCGGTGCCGGCTGAGACCAGGTGCTCGCTAACTCGTTAGAGATGAGGGGAGCTAGCGAGGGGAATCTTCTAGCTGACGCCTGGTGATTTGAAGCGTGCAGTGCAGACGTGGCTCCCGGAATGGAAAGGGGAGGGGGAAAAAGGGGGAGGGAGGGAGCAGCCGTCGGAGCGACTGGAGGTGGGGCAGCCCTGGACCGAGTCCTGGCTGGGGGAGGTGGATGGGGGAGGGAAAGAAGGGGTGGGGGGAGTAGCGACGCTGTCGCTACCGGGGCCGTCTGGAGAAGTGGGGTTGGACCCGGAAATGCGGTGGAGATGTGGCGGGAAGAAAGTCGGCGGGAATGGGCCTGAGCCGCTGACGTGGCTGTGGCTGAAGCAGCGGAATGATCCGCTCTGAAGCGTGTGGTGCCGGAAGGTTCTGTCGGCGTGCCCGGTTCGCGAGGTGGCTGTTGGTGTGTGCTTTGTCCGGCTGAATGGCCGGCGGAAGGAACCGCGCCGGGATGCCAGAAAGAGCAGCCTGCTTCCGGGTCCGGGGAGGAAAACAAGGTAAGGGAGCGGGAGGGCGAAAAGACCGGGCTATCCGACTGTGTTAGAAGGCGGAGGAGATGGAACTTCCTGTCCGACCTACGGAACGCGATGCCGCGGGAATGGAGAGTGCTGCGGATGCGAGCCACTGTCCAGTGGGTAGGGTCGTCGCCTTGCTGGCGCTGGGACCTGGTGCTGCCGCGAGTTGAGGCTGCTGAGCGGGAAGTACTGCCCCGCACGGGGGCAGGAGAAGAGCACCTTCTGCGACCCTGTGTCCTGGGTTCCCTACGCTGGCGGCGAGGGGAACGAGAGGGATTATTTTCGCCCGGCGGAGGGCCCTGGGTGTCGGGTGTTGGTGGGACGAAGTTGTCCTCCAGATCGCTGGAAGAGGCGTGGATTTCCAGTTCCATTTCTTGTCCTTAGCAACGATACGCACACTGGTTGATTTCTCGAACGTCTGAGCGTGTGACGTATGGAAAAGGAGGTCGGCTTAAATAGGCCTACCCTGCAGCGGCAGTGGGTGAGTTAATTGCTGTCAATCAACCCGAAGGCTCCTCCCGAACTTTGTTTAGAAAACATCATTTATGTGTGTGTGTGTGTGTGTTTACTATGTTTATGTTATGTGTGTGTGTGTGTGTGTGTGTGTGTGTGTTTACTATGTTTATGTTATGTGTGTGTGTGTGTATGTGTGTGTGTGTGTGTGTGTGTGTGTGTGTGTGTGTGTGTGTGTGTGTGTGTTTACCATGTTTATGTTATGTGTGTGTTAGGGATGTCCGATATTGGCTTTTTTGCCGATATCCGATATGCCGATATTGTCCAACTCTCAAATTTCGATTCCGATATCAGCCGATACCGATGTCGATATATGGGTTATTTTTCCTCAAAACTAATTTAGGTAACATCACATATGTCCTGTTGTGGAATTAACACAACATGCTTAATGTTATTGTGATGCCCCACTGGATGCATTCTTGAATGCAACAAGGCTTTCCAAATGTTAACATTGTCTGTGCAAAATAAGAAAAATACTTCAACTTAATTTAGGGAAAAAGTGCCATGTTTATTTTATTTTTTTTAATTGTCTCAAACAACAGTTTGGATTACACTCTCCCTAAGATAATCTTGACAATGCCCACAACAAATAGGGCAAATTTGACTTCTTCACAAATGATAAAACATTGTACCTGAACAACTATGTGCAACATAGCAGAATGTAAAGCCAACTAAAATAACAGGCATAGTGTATGACAGGCTACCCTTTTTCTGTGGTGACATCTCTAGTGTGTGTGTGTGTGTGTGTTTACTATGTTTATGTTATGTGTGTATGTGTGTGTGTGTGTGTGTGTGTGTGTGTGTTTACTATGTTTATGTTATGTGTGTGTGTGTGTGTGTGTGTGTGTGTGTGTGTTTACTATGTTTATGTTATGTGTGTGTGTGTGTGTGTGTGTACTATGTTTATGTTATGTGTGTGTGTGTGTGTACTATGTTTATGTTATGTGTGTGTGTGTGTGTGTGTGTTTACTATGTTTATGTTATGTGTGTGTGTGTGTGTGTGTGTGTGTGTGTGTGTGTGTGTGTGTGTGTGTGTGTGTGTGTGTGTTATGTGTGTGTGTGTGTACTATGTTTATGTTGTGTGTGTGTGTGTGTACTATATTTATGTTATGTGTGTGTGTGTGTGTGTGTGTGTTTACTATGTTTATGTTATGTGTGTGTGTGTGTGTGTATATGTGTGTGTGTGTGTGTGTGTGTGTGTGTGTGTGTGTGTGTGTGTGTGTGTGTGTGTGTGTGTGTACTATGTTTATGTTATGTGTGTGTGTACTATGTTTATGTTATGTGTGTGTGTGTGTGTGTGTGTGTGTGTGTGTGTGTGTGTGTGTGTGTTTTCCTATGTTTATGTTATGTGTGTGTGTGTGTGTGTGTGTGTGTGTGTGTGTGTGTGTGTGTGTGTGTGTGTGTTTGTGTGTACTATGTTTATGTTATGTGTGTGTGTGTGTGTGTGTGTGTGTGTGTGTGTGTGTGTGTGTGTGTGTGTGTTTACTATGTTTATGTTATGTGTGTGTGTGTGTGTGTGTGTGTGTGTGTTTACTATGTTTATGTTATGTGTGTGTGTGTGTGTGTGTGTGTATGTGTGTGTGTGTGTGTGTGTGTGTGTGTGTGTGTGTTTACTATGTTTATGTTATGTGTGTGTGTGTGTGTGTGTGTGTGTGTGTTTACTATGTTTATGTTATGTGTGTGTGTGTGTGTGTGTGTTTACTATGTTTATGTTATGTGTGTGTGTGTGTGTGTGTGTGTGTGCTATGTTTATGTTATGTGTGTGTGTGTGTGTGTGTGTGTGCACTATGTTTATGTTATGTGTGTGTGTGTGTTTACTATGTTTATGTTATGTGTGTGTGTGTGTGTGTGTGTGTGCTATGTTTATGTTATGTGTGTGTGTGTGTGTGTGTGTGTGTGTGTGTGCACTATGTTTATGTTATGTGTGTGTGTGTGTTTACTATGTTTATGTTATGTGTGTGTGTGTGTGTGTACCAGGGTTTCGGTTGTCCGGTAATTACTGGACATTGGCCGGAAAAAAAAATAAATGTCCGACAAAATTAAATCTCTCCGGTCAAATTGTCCGATTGAAATTGGCTAATAATCCCGTCCCCTAACGCAATCTGAATGTGAGAATAAGCCTTAATATGTAAGCCTATATTATACGTCCTCTGGCTATGTTTTTAAATGAACAGGCTCTACTGTTTGAAAAGTAAGCTATTAAACAACACGCATAGCCTTTGCTGCATTTCAAATAGGAAGCGCACGCTTAAAACGTCCAACAACGAACAAATGAGTGAGGCGGTTCAGACATGGCCAGGCCCAGGCAGACTAGCCTTAAACGTTTTTTTCAGAGGCCAGACGCGATGGATGATGATAAATTGGTAACGTCTGAAGCCTCAGATGTCCGGTCAACTCCACCACCACCAGATAAAAAGCAGAAGTGTCGGGCGTATCTGTCGGAATCAGTGACATTGGAAGTGGAGTTGCGGGGGGTGCGGCCGCTCCAAGACACTGTCATTCTCCGTGTACACTGGACATAAAGTGTTCTTTACCCAAAGCATACAGTAGGCCTATGCGTTCTCTGTCTATGATCTGCAGGGTTAGGGCCTCCTCGACGAGGCGATTACTGGTCCGCGGATCATTTCTGGCACAATTAAACGGTATCATTGAACCGCGGCCGAAAGAAAAAGAACCTAAACATTTCCCAGAATAGGAAACATTTCTTAATGTATTGTTATCAAATAAAGAGGCATAGCATTAGGTGGTGTGGTGTAGTGGTGTGAGCGCTCATTCTTGTGTGTGCGCATCTGTGTAAGTTAAACAGTCACCACTGGAGATAACGTGGGTAGCAGCAACAAACAACGTAGCCTTTTTAAAACAACGAACGAATCGGACTCTTCTACAGCCTGATTATACCATTCTTTAAGCTACATAGCCTGTCTCCAGTTTTCCTCAATTTGACTAATTAAGAAGGGATAATAGGATATTTGACCGGCATATCATCAAAATGTCCGGAAAACGAAACCTCTGCCGGTCACTTTGACCGGCACCATTTTTTTCTAGCGGAAACTCTGGTGTGTACTATGTTTATGTTATGTGTGTGTGTGTGTGTGTGTGTGTGTGTGTGTGTGTGTGTGTGTTGTGTTTATGTAATGTGTGTGTGTACTATGTTTATGTTACGTGTGTGTGTGTGTGTGTGTGTGTGTGTTTACTATGTTTATGTTATGTGTGTGTGTGTGTGTGTGTGTGTGTGTGTGTGTGTGTTGTGTTTATGTTATGTGTGTGTGTACTATGTTTATGTTACGTGTGTGTGTGTGTGTGTGTGTGTGTTTACTATGTTTATGTTATGTTTATGTTATGTGTGTGTGTGTGTGTGTGTACTATATTTATGTTATGTGTGTGTGTGTGTGTGTGTGTACTATGTTTATGTTATGTGTGTGTGTGTGTGTACTATGTTTATGTTATGTGTGTGTGTGTGTGTGTGTACTCTGTTTATGTTATGTGTGTGTGTGTGTGTTACCTGAGACAGGTGTGGAAGCGTTTGGTGAGGTAATCCCACAGATAGTCTGCACTAATTGCGTTGAAGAGCATGTTGACGGTTTTTATGATCTCAGAGGTGACCTTATTCTCTTTCATCTTACTGCTCAAAC
>NW_027468718.1:47795212-47810212 GCF_046254945.1 Alosa pseudoharengus | reverse complement strand
GGAGGGAGAGAGACAGAAGGGGGGAGGGATAGAGGGAGGAGAGAGATAGTGAAGAAGAGAGGGAGGGATAGAGAGGAAGTTAATAGCTGCTATGCAGAGTCTTTATCAGAACAACTAACAAAGCTAAGTAAACATACGCACACACAAACACACACAAATATGCACATCGACACACGGACACACACACACTGTGTCCTATTTTAGCACCGCAGGCAGAGGGCAGTTGAGGTCAGACCGGTCAGCTGAATGTGTAGCCCCTCCCCTCTCCTCTCCTCCCCTCCTCTCCTCCCCTCTCCACTCCTCTTGTCTCGTCTCCTCTCCTCTCCTCTCCTCTCCTGTCCTGTCCTGTCCTCTCCTCTCCTCTCCTCTCCTCTCCCCTCTCCTCTCCTCTCCTCTCTCCCCTCCCCTCTCCTCCCCTCCCCTCTCTTCTTGTCTCCTCTCCTCTCCTCTCCTCTCCTGTCCTCTCCTCCCCTCCCCTCTCCTCTCCTCTCCTCTCCTCTCTCCCTCCCCTCCCCTCCCCTCCCCTCTCCTCTCCTCTCCTCCCCTCTCCACTCCTCTTGTCTCCTCTCCTCTCCTCTCCTCTCCTCTCCTCTCCTGTCCTCTCCTCCCCTCCCCTCCCCTCTCCCTCCTCCCCTCTCCTCTCCTCCCCTCTCCTCTCCTCTCCTCTCTCCTCTCCTCTCTCTCCTCTCCTCTCCTCTCCCCTCTCCTCTCCTCTCCTCTCCTCTCCTCTCCCCTCCTCTCCTCTCCTCCCCTCTCCTCTCCTCTGCTCTCCTCGTCCTGCTCTCTAGTGTCACGATTCTGTGATTTCTAATTTCACATGCCTGTGCCAACACATGCTTCTACTGACTGGCGTGGCCATAACCATTTGATTGGCTGGAGGTGAATATGTGCTCCTGTCCTCTCCTTTCCGGTCCTTCCCTCCTCTCCTCTCCTCCTCTCTCCTCCTCTCCTCTCCTCCTCTCCTCTCCTTCCCTCCTTTCTCCTCTCTTCCTCTCTCCTCTCCTCTCCTCCTCTCCTCTCCGGTCCTTCCCTCCTCTCCTCTCCTCTCTTCCTCTCTCCTCCTCTCCTCTCTCCTCTCCTCTCCTCTCCTTCCCTCCTTTCCTCTCCTTTCTCCTCTCTTCCTCTCTCCTCTCCTCTCCTCCTCTCCTCTCCGGTCCTTTCCTCCTCTCCTCCTTTCACCTCTCCTGTCTTCTCCCCTCCCCTCCTCTCACCCCCCTCTCCTCTCCTCTCCTCTCCTCACTGCTTCAGAGCTGAGGAGACTCAAATGCTGAATATCAACTTCAGCGTCCCTCATTTTTATTAGACTCATTGCATCTGCCCAAACACATGACCACATCATCATCATCGCCACGGCAGCCCTCATAATAACCCTCTCATGTGCCTCTCATCTGCACCCTGATGACCACACTGGCACGCTCTCAAACACACAACTGCCCATTCAGTGCCACTTTATTAGTCTGACTTTCCAGGCACGGTGTGACAGTAACTCTCTTTCCTTCACATCCTCTCCTTCACTCTCACTTTCTCTCTTTCCTTCACATCCACTCCTTCACTCTCTCGCTTTCTCTCTCTCCTTCACATCCTCTCTTTCACTCTGTCGCTTTCTCTCTCTCCTTCACATCCTCTCCTTCACTCTCACTTTCTCTCTTTCCTTCACATCCTCTCCTTCACTCTCACTTTCTCTCTTTCCTTCACATCCTCTCCTTCACTCTCTCGCTTTCTCTCTCCTTCACATCCTCTCCTTCACTCTCACTTTCTCTCTTTCCTTCACATCCACTCCTTCACTCTCTCGCTTTCTCTCTCCTTCACATCCTCTCTTTCACTCTGTCGCTTTCTCTCTCTCCTTCACATCCTCTCCTTCACTCTCTCGCTTTCTCTGCTTTTCATGCTCCCTTCTTCCCTGTGATGTTGAGTGTGTTGATGACACTGTAGATAGTAAGCTACTAGTGAAATAAAGTGTTAAAACGCTCTCTCTTTTTTTGTATCTCTTTGTGTTGTCAAAGCATGTACATAAATATATAAGATAAACAAAACAATGTTGATTAAATAATAATAATAAATACATTTTAATAAAAATAATATAAATTCTAATAATAAAAAGAATATTAATTATTTTAATATTCTTTTTTAATTCTTCCTCACCTAGGAAGGTTTTCATTTTTGAATTCTCGTCTAGACCTTTAAATTGTGGGGTTTTTTCTATTTCTCAGTAGAGTATATTTGGTGCAGCTCAGAAGGAAGTGTTTTCCATCCTCAATCTCCATGAGGTCACAGTGGGAGCAAATTCTTTTTTATGTCTCTCTTGCCAGGATCTTTTATGCCGTCCAGTTTCAATTTGCAATTTATGGTCGCCCAATCTGTATTTTGTTAGGAAACGACTTTGTGGTTGTTTTAATTTAATCAGATAATTTGCTAGTTCGTATTTTCGGTTTAATCTAAGGTAACAATTCATTTTCTTATTATGTTGGGCGTCTTTTAACCATTGGGAAATGTAGGCATTTTTGTTGTTATTGTGGATTTCTTTTAGTATTATTGGTTTTGAATGACTAATGTCATTGTCGTTTATAATCAAATTTAAGAGGTTGTCTTTATCTGGTTCTGTTGAATTTTCAAGTAGCGCTTTATGGTTTAGATTTTGAGGGTCTGAACCTTTTAAGTGCATCCAGAATTGTATGGATCTTTTTGTGATGGCCAGGGACATAGGGAAACAACCTAATTCAGCCCTGCAGGCATGGTTGGGTGTACTTCTATGTACATGTAGGAGGATTTTGCACAGCTCCATGTGTAAGATTTCTATTACAGATTTATCCCAAGATTTTTTTGATCACAGTAAAGCTGGACCCCAAATTTCTAAACCATACAAGAGGATTGGTGTAATGAAGGAGTCAATTATTTTTAGCCAAATTTTGATGGGGGGTTGGAATTTCTTTAAAGTTTTATATATTGCATAGAATGCTCTTCGAGCTTTGTCTATGAGCATTTTTATGCCTGTGCTGAAATTGCCTAAGGCCTTTATAGTTAGTCCTAAATATGTATAATTAGTTGTATGTTCTAGGACAGTGGTTCTCAACCTTTTTTCAGTGATGTACCCCTTGTGAAATATTTTTTCAGCCAAGTACCCCCTAACCAGCGCAAAGCATTTTTAGTTGAGAAAAAAATACTTAAAACAGAGCACTGTGACATCAGTTTGAGTTTTGAGTTTTGACAGTGATTGACAGGTGATGGCGGGTGGCATGTGACAGGTTGGGTCGAACCATCCTGGTATGGGGGGGACTCTGGGTTTTTAGGATAATGAAATTGAATAGCCTACGGAAATATAAAATTAATTTTATGAACTTATATTTTCCTGACATTTTTATTAAATAATTGTTTTTAAAGTATTTTTGCATGGATTCTACTTTTTAAATCTGTATATTTTAACCCTAAGCTGTTTTTAGGGCATTTTCACTACCTTTATTCATAAGGATTTATTCTGGTCATTGTAAGTGCCACACACACATAATATTGTTCTTTTCAGCAGAGTCTAGGCTATCCAGATCTGCCATTCCATGTATTAGTACTAGCATTGATTTTATTTTGTTTTTTAAAGAATTAAAATATAAAAAGCGTATTATAAAAATTCTTATATTTTGACATGTATCTCACCACAGCAAGCTCATAGCTCTACAAGCATTTTATGTGTGTGTAGGGCAGACTGTCCTGAATCAGGCAATATCATTGCCATGGTGGAGGAATTCTCTGGGGCTGAGCAAGTTTTATTTAGTGATTTATTATTATCTATTTTTATTTAGTGATTTAATGACCTTTCTGCGCTCCATATCTGTGACACGAACTGATCTGACCTGACTTGACCCGAGTTTACGTGTTATAGCCTGTGTGTGCCTATATGGTGTCTGCACTCATGATTCTTTTTACTGCATTGCCATGAACAAAGTAAATTGGTAGGATCTCAAAACCGGATTATGAACATTCTTTGCCATAGAGAAACACACAATAGCGTTGGATTATAAACATGCTTTGCTACAAAAACAGACAAAAACTTGAGGTAAGTCGAGCTATATGAAGTTATTATTTTGTATTATTATAACTCAGAAGGATGTACTTGGTATCAAATGATAGCTCCGTGTCTCCTCTTTCATCTGGCATGCGTGGCATACAGTGGGTCCCCGTTAAGTTTGGACGGGTTCCTTCATGAATCACGCACCCCATTTTCTCAGCAGAAATGGCACAAACTGCAGTTGACACAAACAACCACAAGGTGTCACTTGGGTGCCACTACTATTTTTGATGCGACTGACTTACTGCTTACATGATGCAGCGGGGGCACGGGAACTTAAATTGATCACGGTAGTTTAAGCTTACACTTGACAAAACATTCTAATATGAAAATGTAGATGCAATTGTTGTAAAATGGTGCAGCTCCTTTAAGAAAGCACCGTGTGCAGGGATGGAGAGAGAGAAAGCGAGAGGGGATATGTGTGTTAGAACTTAGCGTGTGGAAAAAGTACGTGCTGTTGAGACTGGAGCGAGTCATATTCAAAATAATGCAAAAAAAAGCAATTATCCTCATTCATTGCAACCAAAGCATGCCTGCTTGCCGACGTTCAAATGAAAAATATATCAAAGCACCTTTTGCGTTTGAATGTAGCAAAAAATGTTTAAACAACTGGACAAATGATTTAGCTAATTGATTATATAACCTGTACACCAGCAATTGTTGAACATTTACCTGTACAAGTACATTGACAGTAGCCCAGCCTAACAGCATGTTGTAGGCCTACTGTAGAAATTTCACTTAAATTGCAACCGCAACATGCCTGCTTGCCAACGTTCAAACGACAACGAAAAAGATAATAAAACAACAAGAGGGTTGAGTCTGAATGACACTGAGTTTTTAGACACTGAGTTTTTGTAGTTAAGAAATATTTTCGTATAAAAAAAATGGTCATTCTTCAATCTCCTTCACTGACGCCTATGAAAAAGGCTTAACGTCCCAAAACAACGATCAATGATCATCAAATTTCTCTCTCATATTGCTCCTCATAACCATCTATAAAAAAGTGTTTTCTTTTTGAGCACATCCGAATCCCAGGACATAACGCACTGGACCTTATAATAGGCTCGAGATATAATTCCAAAGGGGGCAGATAGGGGCCACTGCACTTAAAACTTAAAAAGATGAAGCTTTCCGAACTTTGAAATTGCGATCAGTGACTGGCATCGGGTGAACGAAGCTTTTCGATGTTGAACAGGCTATTAAAAACTATTTGCGCACCTCCATGTCACAGGAGAGACTGGGCTCTCCCTTCTATGAAAAAGACGTTAGGCTACCTGCAAACTGGCCTATGATTTCATTGCTGAGTTTGCGGCAAAGCAAGAAAATGTTTTTTTTTTTCCTGAGTCAGGATATGGCGAGTCAGTGTCATTTATTTGTCCAATGTTAGCCTATAGATACAGACCAGTATATCTTATCAATAGTTTGAATGTCGTGTGTGTTTCTGCTCATTGACAAATACCGTTCAGCACAATTAATTCCCCCTGTTAAAGTGTTCGCCTTTGTTACACTATTTGGTTTTGTGATGTAGCCTATGATAAACACCATATGGCCAAATATGTGACTCAGCTAATGTTATAGGCTATACAATTGAATTCCCCCTCTTAAAGGCAAGCTGGTGTAGCTTATTAGACTAGGCTACTATTAAAATACACCGACGGTAGCCTTGGCTATGTGTAAAGTAAGCTATCGCATGATTTCATGCACGTAAGTGAAAAGGGCCTTGCATCTGTCAAGTTCGCACAGGGCCTCGCATCCCCTTGCGACGGCCCTGCAGCTCCCCCTAAGACAGCGAGGAAAAAGTTAAAATACGCGATAAACCCGGGAAAAGTTGACAGGTTTGTTTCGGTCCCGGTGATTATTTGTGAAATTGTGCAAACGACAGCCTTTTCAAGGCATTTCAAGGAAGGAGTCGTAGCATGCAAGCTCCCAAAATGACCCAGTAGCCTAAGGCATCAATAAATTGTTGGGACTGGGGAGGGTCATGCGTTTTTTCTCAATCACTTTGGAGGGTCATAGAAAAAATTCTTGCTGGCGAGGGAGGGTCACGTCTTTTTTGACTAACGCTCCCAAAACTCCTCCGGTAGCCCCTTAATTAAATAAATAACGAACAATCCCTAATTGATTAATAGCCTAGGCCTACACCAGCAATTGTTGAACATTTACCTGTACAGGACATTGACAGTAGCCCAGCCTAACAAGCAAATGTTGCAAAATGCATCAAAAGACGCAATTAATCAGAAATAAATAATGTAATCTGCATCGCTTTATTTAACAAACTGCAAGCAACAAGAGCATTGAGTTCGCTGTAAGGCCAAACCCAAGAGCAAAGCCTATCTGTTAAGGCAGTCGATAGACTATATAACGAGCTGTGTGCCTGGAAAGACGATAGATGACGACCATACCCTCCCCCCACTTCCTGTAGCCTACCATTATGAAGGCCTGTAGCCTAAAACGACTCGTTGCCGTTTTGTGACATTAAGCTTTTTCACGTTAAGCCCCCCTCCCCCATCCCCTTCTTTCACAAGCAGTGGGGGAGCGCGGGGCACAAAGTAACACTTTTTGGTAGACAAAGGAGGGTTCTCCGCGCTTCTGTCGTTTGGCCACAATCCGTTGCAACCAGGCCAGGACAGATATTTTAGAGAGAAGGAGAGACGCCGGTGCAGCTCAGATGTCTTCTTAATTTTCTTTATTCTTTAGTAAAAGGTGCAGAACATTATTAAACTTTGACTAACATTTCGATGTGTCGATGTTTTTGACTAACGAACATCGAAACGTTAGTCAAAGTTTAATAATGTTCTGCACCTTTTACTAAAGAATAAAGAAAATTAAGAAGACATCTGAGCTGCACCGGCGTCTCTCCTTCTCTAACACTTTTTGGCTTTGGCTAAATATTTCTAAAAGCATTTGAGTTTCACTAGTCACATGTTTTAACAAGCAACACTTGTTATTGAACTAATAACAGACGTGTGTCGAAAATTGACTTTATTTTCCATACGGAGAAATAACATATGCAGAGTCTAACCAAGGTCAATCTTGCCAAAAAAGCCATCAAACCTGAAAACACATGAGGCAAAAGTGCAAAACATCACAAAACTAACTAAACTAACATGCGCATATTTTTGTATTGCAATCATTGTAGCCTACAGTTGTAACAGCGCGTAACAGTCGTTTTACTCCCCGGATGCGCTCATTATAAAGAACGTTTAACGTGTCCCAAAAACAGCTATCAATTATTGTAAAGTATTGCCAGGAGCAACACCTTGCAAAAAATGATATCAATAGGCTTAGGCCTTTATATGGCTCTGCTCCTGCCTAGATTCGAACTCAGAACTGCCTGAAAGTTGCAGACTTGTTCTGGAAATACGTGCATTAACCCACTCGACCGTCAGACAACGCTATCTGCTTCGAGTAGGCCTATTGGGTAGGACTGTAGCCTACACTGGTTGCTGTGGCACAGTCTTGAGTGACCGAATTCGTTTTTCTTTGTCATATGAATGCTGTCATTTTGTTAACATTACTGTTAAGGAGATGCTGTAGGCAAAGTCTATATTTCAACCTCGTTAGTGTAGTAAAAAAAATCAGATCACAAGGTTTCTGGGCAGCATATTTATGTTCTGTTAGCAAGCGAACTTCTCATGACTACCGACAAAGTAGCCTACTGCCAGCTGACGAAGCTCTCATTTTAAAACATTACTGAGAGACAGACACTGTACAATCAAGAAATCTTGCCACTGAATCCAAAACTATGTTTAACATTATGTACAAGGCTTAGGCTACAGTGGACTAGCATGTTGCAGGGGCTACTAAAAACACAGAAAAACGCACTGAAAACTCGGCCAATCACAGCCCTTGCTGTCGAATGTGCCGTCTGGTTCGACCGTGAAACGGCACAGCGGACTATGCTGCCCCCAAGCGGCTGCAGTTGTACTTACATTTCACCATTCACCATGATCATGAATGAAGTGTCAATTTTTAACTGGGACCCACTGTATCTATCCGATCACAGATCCGCGAGTAATTCAAACGACAGTAATGAGTGTGCAGCATTGGTTTTTGTACATGACGTTATTATTATGACCGCCGCGCAGCGAAGCGGCGGTCATATAGGTTTAGTCAGATTTTTTTTTTTTTTTTTTTCTTTTTCGCATGCCCAAATTTCCGTCAATGAGTCCCGGGACACTGAAAGACCGGGGTACACAAAACTTGGTGGGCATGTAACCCCACATGGATAGCATGGAACCGTCATTTTGCGTTTTGATCTGTAGCTCCGCCGCTGGACTGGACCCCCCGAAAGGAGGGTAGGGCAGACACAGTTCTCTGTGAATATCTTGAGAACTGTAGGGCCTAGGATGACCATTTTTTTCCGTATGTTTGCCTCCAGGGGTCATGTTAACCCATTTCATGTGCACACATGTGCACAAACAGATACACACACACACACACATACATTCACAGTAATCATACGTATGACACATACTCACACAGTAGACATATGTACGCTTGCATGCACAGGCACATACGCAGGCACACACACAAGCATGCACACACACACACACACCCACACACACACAGGGGCGCCTGCAGGAATTAATGCTATGGTACGCACACCCGACCCATCGACCCCCCCCCCCCCCCCCCCCGCAAAAAAAAAAAAAAAAACGTGTGGACAATATTTGTCCGTTTCCCGGTTTAGCCGGTTTAGCCGGTCTGTGCATTGGTCAGCAACAACATCCACATGCAATAATACAACAACAACGTCTACTATGACCTATTCATTTGGACAACTTGATACAGCCCTATACAGGCTAAAGTTACCTTGTTTTGTTCTTGACGTCTGGCTGTAATGCAGTCTAACGTTCTGACAAGCACACCAATTGCCTACCTTGTTCTTGCCCATCTGGAACTCCTCTAGCTTTGCTGCCTCCATACTTTCTGTTGTTTAAACTTGTGATCGATCCATCATGAGTATTGAATTAGTGAATTAGCTCAACATTGTGTGCTAATAACCACATATAGATAGATAGCCGAGTAAAAGAAAACAAGTAGCCTACGTGCCTGCATGCGTATTGTGTCTCCTGCTCAAACAAAATGTGTGCGCGTTAATTTTGAAAGTGAAGTAAAGTGTTCACTAAGATACGTAATAGAAAATTGTAAATAGCCTGATGGCAGCTAATGGGATACTGTGCATGGTTGGGAAGGTATGGTGGGCCAATTTGGTGTGAATACACACACACACATGGAAATATTCTCTCGTTGTAGAGCCTGATGGTACGCACAGTGCATACGGACATACACCTGCAGGCGCGCCTGCACACACACACACTCACACACACACACACCCACACACACATAACATAAACATAACACAAACAATCAAGAATTTCTCAGAATTATGAACAGGCAAGATGGTGGGGTTGTATAAAATTAATTTTACATGTGAAATCTATGAACTAATCATGTTTTGGTACTTGTTGTCTAGCAGATACCAGTGAGAATTGAGTGTGGATAATGCAATTTAGTGAGACAGTTAGAATCATATAGGCCTTTCAGCGTGATTTCTTTTTGTGGAAAAAATGTGCTGGACTGGGCGGCGGTCATATTTTGTACCGCTCTGCGGTACATCTAGTTTTGTAGTCACTTCGTCTGATTTCATAAGCCAGAAGGATCAACATACTTCCCTGCTGAAAAAAAACAGCCTGACCAGCTAAAGGTGGTTTGCTGGTTGACCAGCTTGTTTGACCACCCTATGATGGTTGACCAGATAGACCAGCAAATCTCTTGCGAAAACATACCTTCAGCTGGTTTACCCACCTAACGATGGTAATTCAGCTGGTTTTGCTTGTCGTACCACCTCAAGCTGGTCATTTTAGCTGGTGTTGCTGGTTTACACTGCTGGTTTAACTGGCCGTGCCAGCTTATGTTGGTCAAACCAACATGACCATCTTGCACCAGCTGTATCTCACACGACAGGCTGGTCAAACCAGCATGACCAGCTTCCTCAGATGGTCATGCCAGCATATCCAGCTGGTGGTCCAACCAGCTACACCAGCAAAGACCAGCAATAGCTGGAAGAAAACCAGCAAAGACCAGCTAAAACCAGCTAAAACCAGCTACCAGCATAAGCTACCAGCTGTTTTTTCAGCAGGGTTGTTATCAATGGATAGCCCTGTGTCTCCTCTTTCATCTGATATGCTTGCCATATCTATGCGATTATGGGTTCGCGAGTAATTCAAACGAGAGTAATGGGTGTGAAGCATTGGTTTTTGTACATGACGTTATTATTTTGCAGTCACTTCGTTTGTTTTCATAAGCCAGAAAGATTGACATACATGGTACCAATGGATAGCCCTGTGTCTCTTTCATCTGATATGCTTGCCATATCTATGCGATTATGGGCTCACGGAATTTTTGCCTCCAATTCCAATATCTAAAAGTTTTAAGAGCAAACCTCTATGCCAGATATCATCAAATGCTTTTTGAAAATCTACGAAGCATGCAAATATATTTTGTTTTTTGGACTGATGTATGTGTTTTTTATTAGTGTCTGGAGTGTGTAGAGGTGGTCGGATGTTCGATAGTAGGCAGGAACCCAATTTAACTTTTGCTGAGAATGTTTTGATTGTCTAGAAATGTTATTATTCGGCCGCAAAATAATTTCCCCAAGTTGCTTGTGATGCAAATGCCTCTGTAATTATTTGGGTCATATTCGCGCCTGATTTAAAAATAGGGGTGACAAGGCCTATGTTCCAAGTGGTAGGGAAGAATCCGCTTTGTAGTGTCAAATTAAAAAAAAAATGTATGGCCTCTTGCATCTGTAAATTGCTGAATTTCAGCATCTCTGTGGAGATACGATCAATCCCACAAGCTTTCAGTTTCCACAAGATTTCAGTTTAATTTGGTCTTTTATTTCTGTGATTGTAATGGGGAAGTCCAGGGGATTTTGGTATTCTTAAATGTTTTTTTTTCTAAGGATTCTTGTTTGGATATTATTACTTGCTGTTCAGGTATGAGTTCTCGACTGTCTGGGTTCTGGTAAATATTTTTAAAGTAAGACAGCCATATATTACCATTTTTGATTGGTGTTTCAAATGTATCTGTTTTTGTTATTTTTTTCCAATTTGACCAAAAGGTGTTTTGGTTTATTGATTGTTCAAGTTTGCTTAGTTCTCTGTTCATATACTCGTACATAACTTTTTGTTTTGTAATAATTGTTTATAATGTTTTAGTTCAAGATGATAGTTCTCTCTACCTTCTATATCATTTGGGTTTCGGTGTTTTTGATTAGATAGATAACTTTTTCCTAGATAGATCACATTCCCTATCAAACCATTCTTCTTTACT
This sequence comes from Alosa pseudoharengus, assembly GCF_046254945.1. NCBI lineage: Eukaryota > Metazoa > Chordata > Actinopteri > Clupeiformes > Clupeidae > Alosa > Alosa pseudoharengus. The sequence goes on along the minus strand of NW_027468718.1, from coordinate 47,798,814 downwards.
TTTTATTTTCTTTCTCTTAATTTTATTTGTTTGTTTTAAATTAGATTTGTTTTCCTATTTGATAAAAATATTATTTAAATGATCACAGGCCATGTTCACACTAGTTTCATTATGTTCATATTGGGTCGATATGAAATTTTCAATCATACATTCATTGTCATGATTCTGCATGACTGTTTCATATAGTGCTAGTTTTTCTTCTTGTCCAACAGAAAGTTTTAGGTAGGGGTATTAGGTTTGGCTCAGGAATTTGAGGATCTAATTGAGTATCTGGTCATTTTAGGTGTAGGATTGCCTGACAATGACCAGAAATTGGTAATTGTGGAATTATCAACCCTAACCCTAACCCACACACACACACGCACACACACACACTCACACACAAACAAAAACTCACAAATAAACATTTAAACGCCTACACAAATTACATATAGGTCTACCTATATGCATACAAACAATACAGCTAGACAAACACATACACTCAAAACAAATTTAGACACACAACACATATTTGATCATGCAAACAAAGATTACAGACAGACATCTCTCTCTCTCTCTCTCTTTCTCTCTCTGCAGGCGTGGCCTGCCCGCCCTCTCTCCATCACCCACCCTCTCTCTCTCCCTCTCTCTCTCTCTCTCTCACCACCAGTCTGTAGTCTGTGCCCAGCATGTCCCTCTGGAGGCGTGGTGCTGCCATGCGGTCAAAGTGGGACACGATGAAGAGGGTAGCGGGCAGCCGCACCAGTGGGCACACCAGCACCGAGCCCCACAGGGCCCCGTACAGAACCCGCTGGCCCACCAGATGGCCCAGTCGACACAGCAGCGCGTCCGTCCTGCAGAGGAGGGGTGGAGGGATGGAGGGAGGGAGGGATGGAGAGGGGAAGGGAGAGGGGGAGGGAGGGAGAGGGAGGGAGCAAGGGAGGGAGGGAGAGAGGGAGGAAGGGAGAGAGGGAGGGAGGGAGAGGGAAAGGTGGAGCGAGGGAGGGAGGGAGAGAGGGAGGGAGAAAGGGAGGGATGGAGAGGGGAAGGGGACAGATTGTTACCCAACACAGTGCTCCATATAGTAACACAGAAATGTGTGTGTGTGTGTGTGTGTGTGTGTGTGCGTATGCGGGTGTGTGTGTAAAAGACATGACAACTACTAAATGCAACTACTAAATCCACTGTACATAGCAACACAAAAGTGCAAAGAGAGGGAGGGGAAGGCATAAACTTGTGTAAGTGTGTGTGTGTATGTGTGTGTGTGTGTCTGTGTGTGAGAGTGTGTTAGTGAGAGAAGGAGAGGAATGGAATTTTGGAATTTTGTTGGAGCGCAGAGCGCTTTTTAATTTAGAGGCCAGAGCAGCCGCTCTGTTCCGCTCCAATTTGGCTCCGATAGCACTCACACCATGAGTCCGAGGCCCAAATCCACCAGAATTCATGTCTTTCTAATGAAACCAAGACCGTTAAAGTCATAGGGCCTGCGAGCGTACTAGTCCTACCAAACAACTAGATACTAACAATGTAGAGCAAGAACAACCATCTGGTTACACTGTTCACTGTCCAGTGAGTAAAGATTCATGTTGGAATCTAAGAGGACACATTTGGCGGAAACATGAGTGTGCTATGGAGAGCAAAGAAAAGCGTGTGCAATTTGAATATTCTTCATATCAAGTAAGGCTGAAGTAAAACTTGGATGCTAAGCCTGTATTCTTTAGGCAATTAATCCCACTGATCCCTTTAGTTTTAGGCTTATGTGTATTGACATTGCCAAGCTTGTATGTTGTTGCACTATCGGTGTTGCATTATATTTTAAAATAAATGTTCTATGAGTGAAATTGTCATTGTAGTGAGAACAGGCGTGCACAACTTCAAATCTCACAACAATTTCGGGTGCGAGTTATAAAGTGACAAGAATAGAAAAACCGCACTCTCAAGTATTTTCTCTTTACTTATTTATTAATGCCATGTCCACAGACGCGTTTCGGCCTAAGCCATCGCCATGACAAACAAAAAACAAACAAAAAATACAAACATACAAGCAAAATAGGATGATGGTGGCAATAGTGCAATAGTGCCCCATCTTTTCAGCCCCTTCTCTAGCATCCTATGATGGTGGCAATAGTGCACTTTCCAGCCACATAGGCTATACATTACATGCAACCCACTTAAACCCAGTGAATAGATATGCATTACACAAAGATCATAGAAACTCACAAGAAGCAATTTAAAACCAGTTCTTCATTTAAGCCATTAGGGTGTACTGTTTGGAGCGTATAGATCCAGAAAGCCTCCCGTTCCCGGTCTCTGCCGTTTAAGAGACTTAAAGCCCGTGTTGCAGGTTAAACACCACTGTTGATTAATGGGTACATAAAGCACTCAATATATGTATATCATTTTAAAAATGTCTCCAAATGGTGTTAAATGCCAGTTTTTGTTGTTTTTAGCATTAGCAGGTTTTTTATACGCAATTCGGTGATGACGTCACTTTGGGGACTACTTGATCTGCGCTTCATTCATTTCAATGCATTTTAATGGACATTGCGGTTACACTTTCAACATAAAGTTTGTATATTTACACTTCGAATTTCGTCACAGCATTTATATCACAGCTACCCTATGATCTACCAATGGTAATAACGGTGCCTGATATGAATTTAGTAATTTTTCTGAATTTCGGGAGGTCTCGTTTTGGAGGGTATGTTTTACATTCATTCCTATGGGAAACGGTCGCGGTTACACTTCCAACATAAAGTTTGTATATTTACACTTCGAATTTCGTTACAGCATTTATATGACAACGACCCTATGGTCTAACAAAGATAACAATGTCTTCCGATTTTAGTTTAATGCAATTTTCTGAATTTGAGAGGCCTCGTTATGAGGCTACATAATGCACCTATTCAGTTCAATGTATTATGCTTATAACATTACGACACTTTTTTTGTTACTGTCAGTGAACAGCACCGAATGAAAGTCAACATTCTTTATATCTAGTGATAGTGATCATGTCGTTAGTTCAGATAAGTAGGCTACCACTTAGTCAGAAGATCAGAATATGAAGCATCATGATAGCTAGCTGGGCTAACTTTTTAGTCCCACCTGTGAGCCACCCCAGTTAGATAACTAGCCGCCGCCGATTAGGCTGGTCGTGTATTCAGCATGAATATTTTCGATAACTACTGCTCGTGATTGATTGCCATTGACATCGTCAGGGTACGGCTTACCAAAGAGGGAGATAATATGGGCAAGTCGCAGTTTTGCAGGTGCTTGTGTGGGCTGTGCCGTCCCGATGGAAACTGTGGTGGAGAGCTGCAGTAACTAGGGAAGCGAGTGCATTTTGGCCGCTGGTCGAGGAGCTCCCCTGTGACCAGCATAATGACATGATCTATCTAGCTATCTATCTGTCTATATACATATCTAGGCTATCTATAGCCTATCTATTTATCTATAATCTGCGCTATCTACTGCTGAACAATCCCTTACTCGTCTCTCTTTACTCCTCTCTCTTTACTCTCAAGGGTCTCAAGGTGGGCTTTGGTCTGTAGTCTCCCCAAGGTGACGTAATGCAATGCATTGTGGGGGAAAGGAGAATCACTTCAAATGCTGTGAAATAGTACCTG
>NW_027468718.1:47780212-47787712 GCF_046254945.1 Alosa pseudoharengus | reverse complement strand
GGTTTGCAGTATTTTTTTTTGCGAACAGTCGCACGCACACACACACACACACACACACACACACACACACACACACACACACACACCTCAACATAACTAGGTGTAGTATAACATTCAATGTCGAGATCAAACATCCCACATCCTGACATACACACAAATATGCTTATACATGTAACACACATAACATGACATGGTTTAGTACCTGACCCACAGAGGCCTGCTAGCTGCTAGCCACTAGTGTTCCACAGCTCTGCTAGCATGCTAGCTGCTAGCCACTAGTGTTCCACAGCTCTGCTAGCATGCTAGCTGCTAGCCACTAGTGTTCCACAGCTCTGCTAGCATGCTAGCTGCTCATAGATATATACACTAGATGTCGCCTTCTGCTTCTCAGCATGCGTCAACACCGCCGCCATCTTTGTACAGGGATCTGAATCGCTAAACTAGTTCTCCTGTATTGTCAGCGCGTTACCTATTTAGCGACGTTTGGCCATCCCCAGCGATAGAAAACCTTTTTAGCGATTAGCGACAAATTTGGGAACTTCTCACAATGATGGCAGATCGGCTTCTTTGTTGTTGAAACGTAAGAAAATCACCTTTCTCATGGCTTTGTCATTTATGAATTCAGCTACATCTCGTTTGCCCATGGCACTGACCCATGATTATAAAAGTAACGACTGGCGTAGCCTATGTAGTAGCAGAGGTAAATGTTCTACAGATCTACAGCAACTTCTGGTGAGATTACAACTTACATGAGTAAACGAGACGAGGGGTATGTGGCCTCAACCAGAGACTGTCTACGAAGAGCCTGTTTACTTTCATTGTATCGAACCTGGTTGCAGTTTACTCATTGTTCCTCTAGGGGCCGCCGCTAGCTAGTGCAGAATGAATGGGAGTCTATGGGGCTAGACGGGTAAAATGTATCTTTATTATCGTCTTAAACTTAGTTTTCTGTAGACTCAACCATAAATACATGCCTGTCAGTTGGAACAACCCAAAAAATTAGATAATTGCTTGAGATTTTGACGATTTATGGTGATTTTATTTTCGCTAGATCTTTGCCCAGATTGACGCTAATGCATTATAGAGGAGTGGATCACTGAAGCAAGATGGCGTCTCGATTGACGCATTCGTTCCAATGAACAGCAGTAGTCAAGGCGACATCTAGTGTATATATCTATGCTAGCTGCTAGCCACTAGTGTTCCACAGCTCTGCTAGCATGCTAGCTGCTAGCCACTAGTGTTCCACAGCTCTGCTGTCCCCTCCTCAGACCTGTCTCACCCATGGAGGTATTATATATAACTGTCTCACCCATGGAGGTATTATATATAACTGTCTCACCCATGGAGGTATTATATATAACTGTCTCACCTAATAAGTCAGCTGACTGGACCATGACACCACTAGGGTCAAAAGGTCAAATGTCACAGTGAAAGCAAACATCCAAGCAACACACAGGCAAAGAAACGCACACACTTACATATAATTTCTGAGTGCTCAGATCTTAAGCTCCTATTGCATAGCTAATTTGTCTGCTCTCAGTGTGTGTGTGTGTGTGGTGTTCTGGAGTGGTGTTCTCAATTCTTCTCAATATAATAAGTGCACTTGTATATGGCTCAGAATGCGTCAGGCACTGAATTTAGTCAGAATAACGTCATATGAAACCACTTAAAATCAATACAACGTAGCTTCAGCCCGAAATAGAAAACCGGATTTTGAAATACTGAAGTGCATTGGTGACGTTCATTGTTGGCTCATGAATAAGGTGGATACATTATCTTCCTGAGATCAAGCAGTATAGACGCCCCTACACTTCAGGAAAGGACAGCGAGCATCCTGTCTGTAAGAGTAGGCCCTCTCTTCTGTCTGTCTGTAAGAGTAGGCCCTCTCTTCTGCAATGTTAGAATCAAATAAGACACAAAGAAAAACGTAAAAGCGTCATTCTCATGGTCATTGTGAACTTTGATGTTTCTCTGCTCAAAAATAATAATAATAAATCTACATAATGTGTGTGTGTGCGTGTGTGTGTGTGTGTGTGTGTGTGTGTGTGTGTGTGTGAGTGCACCTTCACTGCAGCAGAAACTGTCTGAGCATGGCTGTAGGGAGAGTGTAGACAATATGACGATGCCTTTTATAGCCACACACACACACACACACACACACACACACACGCACACACACCGAGTCAGCCCTAATCAATACAGTGTCTCTCTTTTCCTCTCTCTCTCTCTCACACACACACAAACACACACACAATCAATCTATCAGGTCAATTAAAGCCCAAAGAGGTCATTTCTCAGTATCATATCAGCACTGCCTGCATTCCACCGCAGCAGGAAGAGATCAATATTACTGTGAACACACACACACACAGAGAGAGAGAGAGAGAGAGAGAGAGAGAGAGAGAGAGAGCGAGAGAGAGAGAGCGAGAGAGAGACAGAGGTGATGAAAATGTCTATGTGACCCATGACGAATGAACTGCCAACAAGACTGCTCCCACACTATCCACATTCACACCCACGCATGCAATGAACTGCCTACAAGACTGCTACCACACTATCCACATTCACACCCACGCATGCAATACATACGTCAAGAACATGTTCTGAAGTAAAGTAGAGTGGTACACTAAGCTTAACCCTCTGTGCAGTGCAGATATTCTTTGTCAGTGCAATTTTATTCACGCTGCTAGGCAGCCTGGATTCCATGGACACGATTTTCACCTCAACGAAGGAACCAATCACAGAACGGAGGGGGGACAGCAAGACGATGACAACATCTACAGTATGCGACACACCGAAAGGACTAGGAACTACGTACAGACGCATTTGATAGACATTCGTAGTGCCCAATAAAGGGCTCTGAGCATTCGTAAACCACGTCTCAAATACGAGAAAATTAATGTGTAGTTCCCAGACACCATCTCAATGAGATGAGGTCTGGTGTTATCCAGGCTACCATTTATCATCACCAGAGTACAACTCTGTCATCATTGACCATAGAGAGTGATAAACTGGTAAATCTGCATCATACATTGACTAATCTGTGGCGGGGCGCCACGAAATAAAAATAGGCCGCCACACATAAATATTCTATGTTTAATTTAATTTAATTTAAATATACGGTCAAATCCTTGCATTGCCATTGAGCTGCGCTTTTTACGCACGCAGCCTTTCCTTGCCCCGCCCCGCTCTCTCTCGTAGCCCGCTGCCCCTCCTCTGCATGTGCATTTAACAAAATATTCACGATTGTTGAAGGATTGTTGTTGCCACATAGAAGCATTGCATAGAAGACGTCTGGCTAAATTGCTATTAAATCCGCTTAGCATCGTGACCATGCTGCGCAAATTTGTTTAAAACTGCAGCATTGAAGATAACTCTGCTAAGATCTTATCACAACATAGTAGGCTACATTGAAGAGACTAAACTAAGTTAAGTTATGAAATCAAGCAGTATCTCAAAGGTATCTCACGTTAGAATACTGTTTGGATGTCAAATTTAGTATGCTTAGCCTACTTACAGCTGTTTGTCAATTTCGTTGAAGGGCTCATTTTATTGACTCTGACACTGAATGTTTGCAAAATCCCGATGTAAGTGGAAAAGTGTTTTCCAAAATTCAAAAGTGCTTGTCCCAAGGAGAAGTACGAACCTTTATTTTAACTATGTTGAAAACGTTATGAGTTGCATCCACATCAGCAGCCTTTAAACTGTGTTACAATTGCAATTTGCAAGTGTTCCCTCACGAACGTTTAAAGTGACAGGCACTCAATTAGACCTATACACTACCAAGACGATGCCCCCCCGTTGTCCAAGTCAGCTACCGCCACAAATTGAATCCAATTCTGTGGGAAACACTGTACTGTATAGGTTTGGATGAGCGTCTTCTAAATGGATGTCAATGTACAAATCAAGACACAGTGGTGGAGAGTCATACCTTTTGATATGAACGCCTCTGTGACCTTTCAGGAGAGGGCCATACATGTGTGTGTGTGTATGTGTGTGTGTGTGTGTGTGTGTGTGTGTGTGTGTGTGTGTGCCATGTGCCGCCTCTGTGTATAGGTTTTATTTCATATGTGGCACCTTACTGGCTCTCCTTTGGGCTTTTTGTGTGATCTGGTGCTTGGGTCAGTCCTTTCCTCTGTGTCTCTATCCTGACTCTTGTCTGTGTGACTCTGTCCCCTTGCATGGCATATGAAATTAAAGCTACACAGAGGCCGCACATGGCGGCCTGACCCAGGGGCACGTGCCAGCACAGACGCCGAGAGCTGAAGCGCTGGAGGTTGGGGGAGATCGGCTCAAACGCTGCATTACATAATGGAGTTGGCCAGACTTTGGCAAATGTCACTCACAGTAGCTCAGGACTCTGGGATACACACACACACACAGACACACACACACACAATATTGGACACTGGAGTAATAACAATAATACATGCATGCTGAGGTTTGTACTGAACTGAATGGAACTGAAATGGACCGGCAGCCAAAGAGATGGGCAGAGCTAGGATAGGAGAGGAGAGGAGAGGAGAGGAGAGGAGAGGAGAGGAGAGGAGGGGAGAGGAGAGGAGAGGAGAGGAGAGGGCAGAGTTAGGATAGGAGAGGAGAGGAGAGGAGAGGAGAGGAGAGGAGAGGGCAGAGTTAGGAGAGGAGAGGAGAGGAGAGGGCAGAGTTAGGATAGGAGAGGAGAGGAGAGGAGAGGAGAGGAGAGGGCAGAGTTAGGAGAGGAGAGGAGAGGAGAGGAGAGGAGAGGGCAGAGCTAGGATAGGAGAGGAGAGGAGAGGAGAGGAGATGAGAGGAGAGGGCAGAGCTAGGATAGGAGAGGAGAGGAGAGGAGAGGAGAGGAGAGGGCAGAGTTAGGATAGGAGAGGAGAGGAGATGAGAGGAGAGGGCAGAGCTAGGATAGGAGAGGAGAGGAGAGGAGAGGAGAGGGCAGAGTTAGGATAGGAGAGGAGAGGAGATGAGAGGAGAGGGCAGAGCTAGGATAGGAGAGGAGAGGAGAGGAGAGGAGAGGAGAGGGCAGAGCTAGGAGAGGAGAGGAGAGGAGAGGAGAGGAGAGGAGAGGAGAGGAGAGGGCAGAGTTAGGATAGGAGAGGAGAGGAGAGGAGATGAGAGGAGAGGGCAGAGCTAGGATAGGAGAGGAGAGGAGAGGAGAGGAGAGGGCAGAGCTAGGATAGGAGAGGAGAGGAGAGGGCAGAGCTAGGATAGGAGAGGAGAGGAGAGGAGAGGAGAGGACAGAGCTTAAGAGAAGGCAGACTGAGTAAGGCCATGTAAGCCCCAGCGCTTACACCAGCACTTAGGCTAAACACACACACACACACACACACACACACACACACACACGTCATGTACAATTAAGCAAACACACACCTGCTCATTTACACCCATAGAACCATAGCACACAGGGGACCACAGAGACTTAATTCACATCTCTTACTCCAGGGGTCGGCAATTACGTTTGGACCCGGGCCAATTTTTTTTCAGACAATGGCATCGCGGGCCATAGCTTTTGTAATGGGGGGGGGGGGGGGGGGGGGGGGGGGGTTATAGGCCTACTATTTAAATTATGAATCATTATATTATATTAAAATAAACATCATCTAACTTTTAAAATGCATTTAATTTAATTCCATTAAAAACGTTTATTTGCTTATGTGCGCTGTTTTTATGCCACCTGCTGCATCTCCTGTCGTCTCTCATGAAACAGGCGACTTGCCTACCAACTTGCCGTAACTAATGTGTACAAATATTATTCTTTTGGATGACGTGTAAATGATTAGCTGAACATTGCTATATGCTAGTTATCGATGCAAAATGTCGTTGTCAAAAGCCTTGAAAAGAAAAATTGATTCAGAATGCAGGACCTACAAAGAAGAATGGAAGCAGAGGTATGTGTTGAGCCTGCCTGCATTTATTAATGCCAAGCCTATTAATTTAACGAAACATAGGCTATTTTTGACCTTGCCCACTGGAAGAGGGAGACAGGACACTTTGTTTTTTTTTTTGCACAAGATTACGCGCACTCGCGTGCCAATACCGTTCCGACCTGTGCGTCATGGATAACTGCAAGGATGTTCCACCTGTTGTTTTGTCACTTTAGTAGGACTATCATCTATACCTCAATAAATGTTTTGAAATTGATGGATTGCTGTAGGCCTTTTTTCTTTTTAAAAACATGGGGTTAAAAAAAAATATTTTTTTTATTTTTTTTTATTTAAACAGCAAATTAACGTCATCTCGCGGGCCAGATAGAATAGATGGCGGGCCAAAATTGGCCCGCGGGCCACTATTTGCCGACCCCTGTCTTACTCCATCACCATCGCCTTAGCTTCACTGGCCACCTCATTCTCATGACTCATTCTCTGTCAGAATAGCAGAGCAATGTGTGTGTGTGTGTGTGTGTGTGTGTGAGTGAGAGTGAGAGAGAGAGAGAGATTGTTACACTGTTTTGTTTTGCACGTTGGCAACACTGTAGGCTACACCTACAGTCTAATAAAGCAACACTGAAATTGAGAGAGAGAAAAAAATGTGTGAAGACAAAAGGAAAGATGTGTGCGTGAGAGACAGCGAGGGAGGCGTGAAGACACATTTGAGCAAAATTCAAAGAGGAAGCGGACCTCCCTGACAGAAACACAACACTATTCTAAGCCATAAACGAGCCTCTTTGTTTTTGCCGTTCATCCATCAGCTGGAAGCACGAGGCAACACCCGCTGCAATCAAAGGAGAACCCAACCGTAACCGTACAGTAGCCTAGCTACGGTTACGTCACGGTGCATAGCCCCTGTCTATGTTTCATGCACGTCCAAAGTCTTACGCGGAGACATCGTTATATTAAATATTAGTAACCAAGGCTACTGTGCAATGTATTACATCAAGAGAGACATTACACACGCCAATGCACAAACATAGTTGTAAAGGTGTGATATCTGTTTGCCAGTCAGCTGATGTGCTTGCTATGACACTGCAGGTTATTCAGGTGCTTTAAACGATGCCAAATAATTCTGTCATAAAAATGAAGAAAATGATCATCCGTAATGAACGCGCCAAACGCATTATTATTTTCGCGACTAGTCATGGGTGTTTAGCACACACGCGCATAGGCTACACACAAGACTTACCAACAGCGATGAGATGAGATGGCCCGATTATCTCGAATAAGGCAATTAATTAAGGTATGATCTTGCTCTCTCGGTTGTATCAATATTCTTCGCCGAGGGATGAATAACTTTCCGATTGCCAAATCTGACAGTGCATCCACCGTTACAAGTAGTAGGATTGCAAAAGAATCACAATCAAATGAACTGCAACACTTTTCTACCGTGAAACCTCGGTACTTCGATCATGTCTTCTGCTGTCCCTGAAAATGTGATGCACTGTCCAGTAAACACTCAGCTGATTCCGTCCAAGAGAGGGACACTGACCTGAACACTTCCTGATGGGCGATGAGAGCGGCACAAGTATTCAGCCTTGCGGGGGCGCGTTGTGTGAGAATCAGACTGTTTGTT
>NW_027468718.1:47757712-47762712 GCF_046254945.1 Alosa pseudoharengus | reverse complement strand
TCTTGTCTCTCTCTTCCTTCTCCTCTCCCACGCTGTTCATCCAGGCCAGAGGGGGCGCTGTGGTGTCTGCTGACAGCTCTCGCTTCTTCTGCTGCCTGCAGTGAATCTCACGCAACTCCTGCAAAGCAGCGTGGGATACAGAACTGCTGAGTTGTCATGCGTCCATACCTCCATGGTCTATGCATGGTGAATGGATGTGTGTGTGTTATTAGTGTACCTGTGTGTGTGTGTGTGTGTGTGTGTGTGTGTGTGTATCACACCTTTAGCTGAGTGTTGAAGGCTTCTATCTCTTGCAGTTTGGAGCGTGTTTCCTTCTCCACCAACTCGAGTTGGTCTACCAACTGTTGCCGTGACGACAGCTTCAACTCCACCGCTTTCCTCAGCATCACCAGGGTGTTGTCTGGGCAACCAACACGGAGACATGAGCAGAACTGAACGTGAGTTCACAGAAGTTGCTATGGTGATACACAGCCCAGCCCGTCCACTGACAGATGGACATTAAGAGACAGGACGACACACAGACAGGACGACACACAGACAGGACGACACACAGACAGACAGACAGACAGACACTCTAGACAACAGATGGTCAGGCAGGCAGACAGACAGATAAACAGACACAAATGTGTTCAGATAGATGGACAGAAGACAGACATGCATAGAGACTCAATCAGATACTGTAGATGGACAAACAGATGGACACAGAAAGACAGAGACAGGTACACACATATTAATGCGCGTGCGCACACACACACACACACACACACACACACACACACACACACACGGTGCTTACTGTGCAGGCTGTTGAGTTGTGTGTGCTTGAGCTGCTCATTCAGGTGCTGCTTGTCAGGGATCATACTGCCTAACCACTGCTGACATCCCTGAGAACACACACACACACACACACAATCATCAGGACAAACATCAGGGAGTGTGTGTGTGTGTGTGTGTACTGTATACACCTGCAGTTGTTTCTGGAGTTCTATGATCCAGTGTTTCCCATACATTGACTAATCTGTGGCGGGGCGCCACGAAATAAAAATCGGCCGCCACAGATTAATATTCTATGTTTAATTTAATTTAAATTAAATATACGGTCAAATCCTTGCATTGCCATTGAGCTGCGCTTTTTACGCACGCAGCCTTTCCTCGCCCCGCCCGCTCTCTCTCGTAGCCTGCTGCCCCTCCTCTGCATGTGCATTTAACAAAATATTCACGATTGTTGAAGGATTGTTGTTGCCACATAGAAGCATTGCATAGAAGACGTCTGGCTAAATTGCTATTAAATCCGCTTAGCATCGTGAGCATGCTGCGCAAATTTGTTCAAAACTGCTGCATTGAAGTGAACTCTGCTAAGGTCTTATCACAACATAGTAGGCTACACTGAAGAGACTAAGCTAAGTTAAGTTATGAAATCAAGCAGTATCTCAAAGCTAACATTAGAATACTGTTTGGATGTCGAATTTAGCATGCTTAGCCTACTTACAGCTGCTTGTCAATTTCGTTGAAGGGCTCATTTTATTGACTCTGACACTGAATGTTTGCAAAATCCCGATGTAAATGGAAAAGTGTTTTCCAAAATTCAAAAGTGCTTGTCCCAAGGAGAAGTACGTGAACCTTTATTTTAACTATGTAGAAAACGTTATGAATTGCATCCACACATCAGCAGCCTTTCAACTGTTACAATTGCAAGGGTTCCCTCAAACGTCTTAAAGTGACAGGCACTCAATTAGACCTATACACTACCAAGACGATCTTAAAGTGACAGGCACTTAATTAGACCTATACACTACCAAGACGATCTTAATACCCCGTGTGTGTGTGTGTGTGTGTGTGTACTATATGTTAATGTATTAGACCTATACACTACCAAGACGATCTTAATACCCGCCCCCCCGTTGTCCAAGTCAGCTGCCGCCACAAATTGAATCCAATTCTGTGGGAAACACTGATGATCTCATTGATGCGTTGTTCGCAGGTCTGGTTGGTGTGTGTGTGTGTGTGTGTGTGTGTGTGTGTGTGTGTACCTGTAGTTGTTTCTGGAGTTCTATGATCTCATTGATGCGTTGTTCGCGGGTCTGGTTGGTGTGTGTGTGTGTGTGTGTGTGTGTGTGTGTGTGTGTGTGTACCTGTAGTTGTTTCTGGAGTTCTATGATCTCATTGATGCGTTGTTCGCGGGTCTGGTTGGTGTGTGTGTGTGTGTGTGTGTGTGTGTGTGTGTGTGTGTGTGTACCTGTAGTTGTTTCTGGAGTTCTATGATCTCATTGATGCGTTGTTCACGGGTCTGGTTGGTGTGTTTGTGTGTGTGTGTGTGTGTGTGTGTGTGTGTGTGTGTGTGTGTGTGTACCTGTAGTTGTTTCTGGAGTTCTATGATCTCATTGATGCGTTGTTCACGGGTCTGGTTGGTGTGTGTGTGTGTGTGTGTGTGTGTGTGTGTGTGTGTGTGTGTGTGTGTGTGTACCTGTAGTTGTTTCTGGAGTTCTATGATCTCATTGATGCGTTGTTCGCGGGTCTGGTTGGTGTGTGTGTGTGTGTGTGTGTGTGTGTGTGTGTGTGTGTGTGTGTGTACCTGTAGTTGTTTCTGGAGTTCTATGATCTCATTGATGCGTTGTTCGCGGGTCTGATTGGTGGTGTCTGTCTCCAGTTTCAGAGCAGACATGCGGAAACGAACATCTTTCAGCTTTCCCTCCAGCAGCTGTTTCTTCTCACCCTGGTTTAGACACAAACACACACACACACACACACACACACACACACACACACACACACACACACACACACACACACACGCCAATGATATCATGCTCTAATTAAAATTTGTATATTAACAGGGCCAACAGCTGACTGTGGAGTGCATTGTGGGCCAGATGTACGTACATTTGCGAACGTAGCGTTATGAGCGCCATGGATAAACCGCAGATTGCGAACGCAATCAGACCCAAGTTTCCGTCGTATTTATCAAACTTTCAATCCATAGTGTAAACTGCGCCTTTCTCTACCTTTTCTCCGCCCATAAACGCAATTTACGAACGTCCACAACTGAACGGCAGAGCCTACATACAAGCGCCGTTGAATGAAGTTAACTGATGACAACATTAAAAAGAATCAAACGTTTAGCGATCATGAAATAATACCGTACATGATAAAATGTCAACAAGCAAGGAGATAATGAAGATCAGTAGTTCTACTCAAACTACTTGTGCACGTATAGGCTATGGAAGATTGGGCAAATCTAGCAAGTAGGAAAGTTTAAGTGAATAATAGGGCTGTAGCGATTTACGATTCGAAACCGAAATCGCGACATTCATATCCACGATACTGTGTCGCGGTGTGAAAAGGCAGAATCGCGACACACCCTTTCTAGTGTTTCACGCAGTGCTTTGCAGCTTATGCGGCTGCAAAAGCAACCCACAACTCCCGCTTTACTTATCGGTAGCCTACGTTGTCCAAAAACAAACAAATAAATAAATAATAATTTCATACCTCTCCTTGCTTTCATTGTAGACTATGTGTGCAACTTTACCAAACAGTATAGAAGTAAACCCCCTCTCCTTGCCCCGCTCTCTCTTGCGCTCCCTCCCTCTCACTCTCCCTCCCTCTCCTGCTCAATGAACACGCGCGACTTAAATAAAACATTCACAATCGTGAAAGCAAGGACGCATAGACGACTAGCTAAATTACTATTAAATCCGCTTAGCATCATTAGCATGCTGCACATATTTGTTTAAAACTCTTGCATTGAAGTTGACTGATCATCTCAATACCAACGTTTCCCAAAAGGGCCTGTCCCAAGGAGAACAAGTATTACCTTGAAACTTAAACACACATGGGGAAACTGAACAGTCCAATCAGTAGACTATGATAGGCTAAGCTATATGCTACTTTGTTTACAATATTTCCAGGCTTCAACCAGACAGCTGAATTAAAGAGGTAGAGTTGTAATAAAAAATAGTAGGCCTAGGCTATAGGCTAATCTGCATAAAGTGTGCTGTCATAAATATCAGTCATTCCAAAAAAATATTTTTATATCAGGATATAAAATAATAGATATATTATATTGTAATCCTCTGGTGTTCTAAGGGAGGCTATTAAAATGTTATTTAATAAAATGTCTAGCCCCCCCCCCCCCCCAAAAAAAAGAAGGAAAAAAAAGAAAAATCGAGATTCGTATGGAACCGTGGGTCAAAAATCGTGATACAAACCGAATCGTGAGGTTGGTGTATCGTTACAGCCCTAGTGAATAACGTGATACAAACCGAATCGTGAGGTTGGTGTATCGTTACAGCCCTAGTGAATAACGTGATACAAACCGAATCGTGAGGTTGGTGTATCGTTACAGCCCTAGTGAATAACGTGATACAAACCGAATCGTGAGGTTGGTGTATCGTTACAGCCCTAGTGAATAACGTGAAAATAAGAAGAAAGTTAAGGTTGCTTTTGATAGTACAAATACTTACAAAACTGGTGCTCTAAATAGCGATTCTGTTGTCTTTGAAAGGTTCTCTTATTGACGCATTGAACTGCTTTTACAAGGCCGAAGTATTTAGGCGCAGAATAGACGTGCGCTTTTACAAGCAGTCTTTGTACATACCGCGGAATACATAATTAGGCGCTCTTTACGCTTCCCCTCCCATCCTTTTACGCTAAACTCCCACTTTCCCCTGGATCCTCCCATGAATGAGCCATTTTCAGCTCCCGTGACAGGCAGTTTGCGCTTTAACATCATTACGGCCTGTTTGTACATACCTCACAATGATTTCACACGCATGTTGCGAAACAAATACGCCTGAAGTGGGCCCTGTGTGTGTGTGTGTGTGTGTGTTACCTGGGCCTGCAGCTGGCTGTGTGTGTGTGTGTGTGTGAGTGTGTGTGGTGTTGTTGTGTATGTGTGTGTGTGTGTGTGTGTGTGTTACCAGGGCCTGCAGCTGGCTGTGTGTGTGTGTGTGTGTGTGAGTGTGTGTGGTGTTGTTGTGTGTGTGTGTGTGTGTGTTACCAGG
>NW_027468718.1:47750212-47755212 GCF_046254945.1 Alosa pseudoharengus | reverse complement strand
ACGGAGAATACACGGTATAAAAATACATAAAACTCGTGTGCGGATTAATTAATGTCATGCGCAATTACTGTTAAGTAGCGAGAGTTACGGGAGTTCTTTAGCGACACCTAACGCTAATCTGTAGCCTCGCCTTAGCTCTGAAGCTCTGATTGGCGCCTATGTTTTTTTTTGTCAGGTCGTCAGTCGAGTCCGTCAGTCATTAGCAGCACTAAGGTTAGACCCACAAGAGTTAGAGGATCCGCTGGTCTATTTAAGATCGCAAGTTTGAGAACTTCAGTTACAGTACAGGCGAAAGAGTGGTGGATAAGATGAAACTGTGTGTCAGCGTTGTTCAGCAGTTATTGGGTATGTGAGTGGAATAAATGCTACACATTCGAAGCCATCACCCAGATGATGTAGGCTACCAATCACTGAAACGAGGGGAAAAAAACTTCCCCTGCGCTTCAGCAGCCTTTGGATACATATACAAATAGGGCCAAAACCTATGGCTTAAATTAAATGATTTCGTAATGACAGAAAGCTATGTAAATCGCGTGGTAATTACCTTTATGTTGGGGTAACTTGTAACTTCTCACATGAGGAGCTGGTAGTGTTAAGTGCAGTAAAATAAAGTGACAACGCTAACCAGGCTAATAAACAAACCATGCTAGTACGGTGAGTTAACGTCAAAGGGCAAAGTCACGTGACTTCTAGTTGTAGTCTGTTTATGAAATGAAAGGAGCAATTTCGTTTTAAAAAAAAAGGCAAAATAGTGTGATATTTTCACAGTTAGTAGGCTAGATTATTACTTTACACACAATGAAAAATATTGAGGCAAATTGTAGACCCTTCCATATACAACTAAACACAGATGTTGAAGGTCTTGCTTAAGTGGATTTTTAAAAATCATTTTTCTATGTAATTTGCACTTTCAGAAATAAGAGATGCTGTAGGCCTATTTTCAGTTTTATAGCTGATTGTCTTATTTTGTTTACAAGTTACAGATGGAGTCTGGGTACTTATTGTACTGTTTAGCCTACATCTTACACACTTCAGGCTGTTGCAGATAGCTCAGGGAAGAGACTGTATGACACTAGGTGGTACAGCCTGCACAATATGCACAATAAAAAAAATGATTTCTGCATTTTTGTTTTGCTTTTGCCACCATTGTACCGAACTCGTACCGAACCGTGATGTTCGAACCGAGGTATGAACCGAACCGTGACTTCTGTGTACCGTTACACCCCTAGTGTGTGTGTGTGTGTGTGTGTGTGCGTGTGTGGTATAATGTAGTCTCTTTGGATACAAAGTCGTGTAAGTGTACCTGGCAGCTTCTTGTCGGCGCCCTGTTGGTCCTCCTGGTGAGTGTCCTCTAAGCCACACCTCTCTGGGCTGCTGTGAGCCGCCACACACACTCCTCCCACTGACCCCCTCTTCCTACAGGCACACAGAGAGAGAGAGAGAAGAGAGGAGGAGAGAGAGAGGAGGAGAGAGAGAAGAAGAGAGAAGGAGAGAAAGAGAGACAGAGGAGGTCAGGGTGGGAGGGAGAGAGAGAGAGAGAGAGAGAGATACATGTAACGTAAGCATACTCCTTGACCGGTTCAATATTTCTGTCCAGGCATCCACTCAAGCTAAAACCACAGATACAACAAGAGTCAATTAACTTCAGCACAAATTCACTGAGTGCATAAAGACTCTATTATAGCTCCCGGTAAAAACTACCCTATTATAGATCTGTCACTGCCCATTCCACTACTACCCTATTATAGATCTGTCACTGCCCATTCCACTACTACCCTATTATAGATCTGTCACTGCCCATTCCACTAGACGGTTTCTCCTGTAGAGATGGCCCACAGACCCACAACAACTGACATCCTTCAAATCTCAGTCACTCACACCAACAGTCAATCAGCAATCAGGCCAGACATCAATACCCAATCAAAAATCACTGATAGCAACATATATCCAGGTTGAGTTTAGCATTGAGTTTAGCCTTGAAAAAACATTGCAAAATGTTTGTTTCACCATACGCAGTGGTGCGTTAAACGTTTTGAGATTGTCCATGGGCAAGTTTAAACTCAAAATACTCCATTTACGGTTTCTGAATTAAACAATATTTTTGGTTGAAGCGATGTGCAACAGGCTTTAAAGTATGTGGGTGTGCCAGAGGTGCTACCCAACCCACATCGACCCAGCCCGTGCATATAAACCCCCTGCATTACAAAAACAGTGTGCAGTGTATCCACCTAGTCCTTTACAGGTGAAATGTATAAATTAGAAATTGAATAGCAAATGAAACATATATTTACATTGATTAGGGAATTGTATAAGAAAGAAAGGAAACAATGGCATTCTCAGCTGTGAGAAATAACAGTGTTCAACGCACCACTTTTTTTTGTTTACAAAAAGCAGCAGTAAGACATTCCAAACATACCCAATCAGCATTCAGCTAGTTTACAACCACATTACAAACAGCCGGTTAGCAGCCAATCAGCATTCAGCTATTTTACAACTGCATTACAAACTGCCAATTAGAAGCCGGTGAGTTCAACAGTAACCAATCAGCTCACCGGAATGTGGGCGGAATGAGCTCTGGGGGCAGGATGTGTGGGAGGGGCTGGCCTGTCATGGCCATGTCAATCAGGTGCATGGCCAAGATAAACTCCTCCCCCGTCAGACGGCCATCATGGTCCACGTCACAGAGATCCCTGTGTACACACACACACACACACGCACAAATGCACGCGCGCACACGCACACACACACACACACACATACACCAATAAGCCCATTTTCATGTTTATGTCCAGGACTTAGAAAGGGGAACGTGATTGGTGTGTGATGTGTGTGATGTGTGTGACGTGTGTGATGTGTGTGGTGTGTGTGTGATGTGTGTGGTGTGGAGGCAGGTGTGTGATGTGTGTGATGTGTGTGTGGTGTGTGTGATGTGTGTGTGGTGTGTGTGGTGTGTGTGGTGTGTGTGTGGTGTGTGTGATGTGTGTGGTGTGTGTGGTGTGTGTGGTGTGTGTGGTGTGTGTGGTGTGTGTGGTGTGTGATGTGTGTGATGTGTGTGACGTGTGTGATGTGTGTGGTGTGTGTGGTGTGTGTGTGATGTGTGTGGTGTGGAGGCAGGTGTGTGTGATGTGTGTGATGTGTGTGGAGTGTGTGATGTGTGTGGTGTGTGTGGTGTGTGTGATGTGTGTGGTGTGTGTGATGTGTGTGGTGTGTGTGGTGTGTGTGGTGTGTGTGATGTGTGTGGTGTGTGTGGTGTGTGTGTGGTGTGTGTGGTGTGTGTGGTGTGTGTGTGGTGTGGAGGCAGGTGTGTGTGATGTGTGTGATGTGTGTGGTGTGTGTGATGTGTGTGGTGTGTGTGTGGTGTGTGTGATGTGTGTGGTGTGTGTGATGTGTGTGGTGTGTGTGATGTGTGTGTGGTGTGTGGTGTGTGTGTGATGTGTGTGGTGTGTGTGATGTGTGTGGTGTGTGTGGTGTGTGTGGTGTGTGTGATGTGTGTGGTGTGTGTGTGTGTGTGTGTGATGTGTGTGTGGTGTGTGTGTGGTGTGTGTGATGTGTGTGGTGTGTGTGATGTGTGTGTGGTGTGTGGTGTGTGTGTGATGTGTGTGATGTGTGTGGTGTGTGTGGTGTGTGTGGTGTGTGTGATGTGTGTGGTGTGTGTGTGTGTGTGTGTGATGTGTGTGTGGTGTGTGTGATGTGTGTGGTGTGTGTGTGGTGTGTGTGGTGTGTGTGATGTGTGTGATGTGTGTGTGGTGTGTGTGGTGTGTGTGGTGTGTGTGTGGTGTGTGTGGTGTGTGTGTGGTGTGTGTGGTGTGTGTGATGTGTGTGGTGTGTGTGATGTGTGTGTGGTGTGTGTGATGTGTGTGTGTGTGTGTGTGTGGTGTGTGGTGTGTGTGATGTGTGTGTGGTGTGTGTGGTGTGTGTGGTGTGTGTGTGGTGTGTGTGGTGTGTGTGGTGTGTGTGATGTGTGTGGTGTGTGTGATGTGTGTGGTGTGTGTGGTGTGTGTGGTGTGTGTGATGTGTGTGTGGTGTGTGTGGTGTGTGTGTGATGTGTGTGGTGTGTGTGGTGTGTGTGATGTGTGTGATGTGTGTGGTGTGTGTGGTGTGTGTGTGGTGTGTGTGGTGTGTGGTGTGTGTGGTGTGTGTGTGGTGTGTGTGGTGTGTGTAGTGTGGAGGCAGGTGTGTGTGCAATAATGTAACATAGGACTAATAACGGCACATACAGTATGACCGTTTTCTTACGAGCCACCGTCTACGTACATAACCACTTTCAAATCTCACCTAAAAACTCATCTTTTCAGACAGGCCTACTCTCTTTAATTTGTTTTTTGTTGCATTTTGCTTTGACTGTATTGACCCCACCCCTTTCTCTTGCTCTTTTATTATTAATAGTATTATCATGTTATTTTATTGCTTGTTTTCGAGAGGTGCGAAGCCCTATTGTTTTTGGAAAGATTATTATTATTATTATTTGTTCACCTTTTTGAGGTGGTTAACATTGATGAAAACACATCTGGTATGACAATGGCTACACAGGCATAAAAGCTTGGCCCCGGGCGTGGCCCAGGGACTCAGTAGCGCCCCCATACTTTCAGCTAGACACACCAAATTTGGTAGGTGTGTGAATATCCCCAAGATGATCAACTTTCGGATGTACAATGCATTAGCCACGCCCAAAAAAGGTGCTTCCCATGGGTGAAAACGCATGAAATTTGGAACACATATCAAGAGGTACCATGAATACACAGGGGAAAAGCATTGGCACTGGGCATGGGCCAGGAACTTCATAGCGCCCCCTTATGTCACTGTAACTTGTGGTTTGCATAAAGTTTTAGATATACACACCAAATTTGGTGGGTGTATGTAACTCCCAAAACAATCAACTTTTGTATTAACATGCCATTAGCCACGTCCACAGGAAGTGAGGTAATTGAGATTTTGTGTGTTGTGGACATGATCAATTTTAACGTACTCCTCCTAGACGGTTGCTCCGATTCATGTGAAAG
>NW_027468718.1:47737712-47745212 GCF_046254945.1 Alosa pseudoharengus | reverse complement strand
GGATGAGAGGAGGCGTGCCATTGGACATCGGAGGCAGAGGGGGCGGGGGAGAGGGGATGAGGGGTGGAGACACTCCCAGACGAGAGAAAGAGATGGGAGATACGCCTGAAGAACAGAGAAGTGTCACACACACACACACACACACACACGCATTCAGTGCACACACATCGCACTTGTATGTGTGAGTGTGTGAGTGAGTGAGTGAGTGAGTGAGTGAGTGAGTGAGTGTGTGTGTGTGTGTGTGTGTGTGTGTGTGTGTGTGTGTGTGAGTGTGAGTGTGAGTGTGTGTGTGTGTGTGTGTGTGAGTGAGTGTGAGTGTGTGTGTGTGTGTGTGTGTGTGTGAGTATGTGTGTGTGTGAGTGTGAGTGTGTGTGAGTGTGAGTGTGTGTGTGTGTGTGTGTGTGTGTGTGTGTGTGTGTGTGTGTGTGTGTGAGTACTGACCGCAGGGCGGGTGTGGCTGGCGGGGCAGGGGCAGGGGCAGGGGGGGCTGTCTGAGGGAGGGGGGCAGGGAGGGGGGCAGGGGGAACCCCTGCAGCTTCATCCGGATCAGCTTCATGGCAACGGAGAACTCATGCCTGTCCATACGCCCATCACTGCTCATGTCTGCCAGAGCCCTGAGAGAGAAAGAGAGAGAGAGAGGGAGGGAGAGAGAGAGGGAGGGAGAAGGAGAGGGAGAAGGAGAGCGAGAGAGCGAGAGGGAGGGAGAGGGAGGGAGAGAGAGAGGGAGAGAGAGAGGGAGGGAGAGAGGGAGAAGGAGAGGGAGAAGGAGAGAGCGAGAGGGAGGGAGAGAGAGAGAAAGAGAGGGGGGGTAGAGAGGGAGAGAGAGAGGAGGGAGGAAGAGAGAGGGAGAGAAAGAGAGAGGGAGGGAGAGAGAAACAGAAAGTAGGATGGAAACAGAGAGTGTTAACTCATTGAATGCCAAGCTGTTTTCGGAAGCTTTGTCCTAGAGTGCCAGCAATCTAGACCATTGTTGATGATTTTTGTACAGCCACAGCATATTCTGTGTTATAGCTATGAACACATACAATGGCTCGTTTAAAAGGTGAGACTTTAAGCTCTCAGTGGGGGCAAACCGTGTATTTCTACACGCCTCTGTTCCTGAGAAATCCCAAGCTAAACAGTGGCTAGTTTTCATCAAATTCGCTGTTTTTTTCTAGAAATGGAGATATAACGTCTTTCATGAAATATGAAGTGTTGCCTGTAAACTTTCCAGGAAGTGATCAGCGAGACCTGGCGAGACTGCCACCTAGTGATAGACCCACGAAAATGGCCTGGTTTTGAGATGACGTGCATGCGTCACTGATTCGACCCAAAGCGGCAACCCAGTTATGATAAAATGTCCAGATAAAATGTCCAGATTGTGCGTTTTCATGAGTTTTCGATCGTCATATATTTCATTTCCATTCTTCACAGAGTTCCCAAAATCACATATAAGGTGTGTTAGAGTGTCTAGTTTCGTAATTTAAAAAAAAAAGCTAAAAACGTAATATTATTATCATTAAACATGTCAAATCTACTACTGAAATATATAATGGGTGACATCTTCCCTCAGCTTCCTGTAGCCTCAGGCGGGAGTCTGGTTGTTAAGTGATGATGCAGTAATGGGATAATATTTTTTTTGTCCTGGCCAACCCAGTTGTTAAGTCCGACATCACAGGTCCAACAGCTTTTTTCGTCAAAAAACGTTAACTAGCGCAACCGCCGGTTTTCGCAACTTGTAAACCCTGTCAACATCACCTCCGCTTTAGTAAGAGCAAACCAAAATCGCTTAACTTCATCAGAGTAATTACTGTAGCTGTGCATATGATATGTGTATGTGTATATGTCCAGATGATACACAGACCACAAGGACTGTGACTGGCCAACTCGCTTTGTGTGTTTATAGTTGGTGTGCTTACTGGACCTACTATGGGTAGTAGCAACATGCTAGTTCGCTGACAGAAGCTTTGCAAATAAATTCTGACATATTTTTGGTTACAATGATGGGGTTATCAGTATTTATTTAGTTTCTATTTGTCAGTAACATTTGAAATCAGCACTTAACCAGTACCGGTACTTTGAGGGCAGTTGTGGGAAGTTAACTTGCTAATTTGCTGGCAGATATCTTGCAAATAACCTGAGACGTATTTTCTAGTTACTAGGTTGTGGATATATACTGTCTATTACTTACTTGGTCTGCAGGTTAAACCAGACCAAGACAAACACTTACAGTGGGTCCCCGTTAAAAATTGACACTTCATTCACGATCATGGTGAATGGTGAAATGTAAGTACAACTGCAGCCGCTTGGGGGCAGCATAGTCCGCTGTGGAGTTCCACGGTCGGCCAGACCACAGCAAGGGCTGTGATTGGCCGAGTTTTCAGTGCGTTTCTCTGTGTTTTTAGCAGCCCCTGCAACATGCTAGTCCACTGTAGCCTAAGCCTTGTACATAATGTTAAACATAGTTTTGGATTCAGTGGCAAGATTTCTTGATTGTACAGTGTCTGTCTCTCAGTAATGTTTTAAAATGAGAGCTTCGTCAGCTGGCAGTAGGCTACTTTGTCGGTAGTCATGAGAAGTTCGCTTGCTAACAGAACATAAAAATGCTGCCCAGAAACCTTGTGAATAGTTCTGACACTAACGAGGTTGAAATATAGCCTTTGCCTACAGCATCTCCTTAACAGTAGCCTAATGTTAACAAAATGACAGCATTCATATGACAAAGGAAAACGAATCCGGTCACTCAAGACTGTGCCGCAGCTGTGGGGCAGAAGACGCTTGGTGGCCGTCCACAACGTTATAAACTTAACCTAAATAGTCGGCTGCTGTAAGCTACAATCGGATTTTATTGTATACCCCTGTTGTCTCAATGATAATAACATCTCATTTCCGATGTATAGACAAGTGCTATTTCAAGAAAAAGTCCTTGTATATGGGTCTAGAGGCATTTCTTAGTAAAAGTTGGGAACATGACTTTTTATCATAATTAACATGTGCTGAATCCAACTAGCCCTGTTCCCAAGCAGAATTTTGAGTTTTTGACCATCTAATTAGCATAAACAAAATGGCTGCCAAAATGGCGATTTTGGGCACTTTCTTCGGACAGGCATCATTATATCATGTAAATAAATTAATATTGTTCACATCTGTGCATCTCAGAAATCTCCCATGGGCAATAAATAAAAAGTAAAGGCTATGAAAAATATAAAAATGCAAAAAAAAATATTATTATGCTAATTAACCTTATTATCATCTTATTATACTCTTGACTATGTTTACGGTCCTCTTTGGCAAAGAGTGTGGCCTGACTTCATTGGTAAACATCTTCTACGTGGTGGGGAGACACATGTTTGGAGTTTAAAATCATTGGAGTTCCTTTGAACTAATCACGAACAACCGTTAACTAACAAGCTAGCATCATATCCTTGATTCCAAATGGGAAAGATGGCCAGCAGTCACATGTTTCATTTGATTAGATTATCTTAGATTCAACTTCATTGTCATTGTGCAGAGCACAGAAAATATATAAGTGTATGTGCAGTATGAACAGTATAAATATCAGTAGAATATCGCTATGTTTAAGTGTAATAAAGTGTGTACATTTATAAATATAAATAGAATACTATGGGTGGGATAGGGGCAAAATGTTTCCCTCTTTGTTGTACCTGTGAAGGTTGCCGACATGGACACCTCAACAGGCACAGGCAAGGAGGCACCGGGGGGGGGGGGTTGGGGGCGTTGATGGAGGGGTGTGAGGAACCAGTTATGCGTTGAGCAGTTTTCACCATCCTCTGCCGTCCTTTCCAGTCGGAGGCAGAGCAGTTGCCACCATACACAGTTGCCACCAGACACAGTTGGTGAGGATGCTCTCAATGGTGCAGCGGTAGAGGTTTAGAAGTTCACCAGGATCTGATGAGAGAGGTTGTGTTCTTTAATTTCCTCAGGAAGAAGAGATGCTGGTGAGCCGTCTTGATCAAGGTAGAGGTGTTGAGGGTCCAAGAGAGGTCCACAGAGATGTGGACACCCAGAAACATGAACTGGTGACATGCTCCACCTCAGTCCTGTTGATGAGGATGGGGCTTTGTGTGCTAGCTTTTGACTTCCTGAAGTCCACAATGAGGTCTTTGGTCCTCTTGGTGTTGAGAGCCAGGTTGTTGTCGGTGCTCCGCGATGTTAGGTGCTGGACCTCCTCCCTGCAGGCTGTCTCATTATTGTTGCTAAAGAGAACAATCACCGTAGTGTTGTCTGCAAACTTGACAATGGTGTTAGAGCCATAGTATGCAGTTGTAGGTGAAGAGGGAGTAAAGGAGGGCTCAGCACATGCCGGTGTTCAGGGTGAGGGTTGAGTGGGTGCGGTTATCTAATCTAACAGACTGCGGTCTGTTGGTTAGGAAGTCCAGAATCTAGTTTGAGGGAGGTATTGATGTCCAGTTCACTGAGTTTGGTGATCAGTTTGGAGGGGATAATGGTGTTGAATGCTGAACTGAAGTCAATGAACAGCATTCTCACATAGGTCTTGCTATTGTCAAGGAGGGACAGGGCAGAGTGAATTGCCGTAAAGATGGCATCCTCTGTGCTCCTGTTCTGGCAAATTCTCTTGAAGCACTCTATACTGCAAACAAAATCTACCTCTGGGTACAAATAAAGTAACTTGAACTTGAACTTGCACTAGTTATGAAGTTATTAATCTAGCTATTAATTCAAAGGACATTCAATCATTTTACTAACACAAAGGTTATGAAGAAATATGGGTAACAATTTATGGTAAAGGTACATGAATTATCATGAATTAGTTCATGATTTATGCATTACTTCCTTTATCCTTTATATCCTATTAATCATCAGGAATTGACATGAATTCATATACTCTCATTCATGATGACCTCACGTATGAACAACACATCAACTAAAGCATTAGGTGTGATGGGTATATCATTGTGATTTATGATTTCTTAAGCATGATCATCATGATTACATGAATTTTAGGATAATTGCTCATGCATTCATCATGTCTGTGGCCCCTCAACTAAAGTAGTGAATAATGACATGTGTTTAGAGAACTCCAAAGTTATGAGAATTTGAGCAGTGATGTGATAAAGTCATGATCATGGTTAATACATCATAATCCATAATGATGTGCCCATCATACCTAATACTTTAGTAATGTGTTCATGTATGAGGTCACAAATGGCAAACTATGGACTCAGTAAATTCCTGATGATTAATTAGATATTAATGAATGAAGTAATACATAAATCATGAATTACTTCATGTACCCTTACCGTAAGGTGTTACCGAAATGGGTAAAGGCCTGTGTAACTTAATCCGAGACTACATACATTACCAACCTAATTCGCTTCAATTATGTAAAATGTAATGTAAATCAGGTTTTATGGCCAAGTATACTTGGGTATACAAGGAATTTGTCTCTGCATGTATCCCATCTGTGAATTAGTGAACACACAGGTCACACATTGAAGCACACATTAACCTGGAGCAGTGAGCTGCCTTGCTACAGTGATGCCCGGGGAGCAGTGAGGGGTTAGGTGCCTTGCTCAAGGGCACTTCAGCCGTGGATGTGGGCATGGGAGACTAGTGCTCAACCTTTCCACCACCCACATATTTCCTACTGGTCGGGGATCAAACCGGCAACCCTTTGGTTTCAAGCCCGAAGACCTAACCAGGCCACAATTTTAAACTTTACATTTCATCACTACACATCTTTCTTGACCCTCAAAAAACATAAGTCTCATTCGTCAAATACTGTGTGCCTGCTCAGTTATAACATTTTAACAATTACATTTTTCAAAGTTTTTTTCAGGTAATTAACATAGGCATAATACTAGATTTTTTTTCTTTTTTTTTCACAGCCTGTATCCTTGATCTATTGGCCAAGGGAGATTTCTGTAAACAATATGAATTAATTTACATGGTATAATGACATCCGCCCAATGAAAGTGCCCAAAAGCGCCATTTTGGCAACCATTTTGTTTATGCTAATTAGATGGTCATAAACTCAAAATTCAGCTTGGGAACAGGGCTAGTTGGATTCAGCTCACCTTAATTATGTTAAAAAGTCCTGTTCCCAACTTTTACTAAAAAATGCCTCTAGGAAGCACATATCTCAAAAATATCACCTGTCTATTACACTCACACACAAACTCACATTCACACACAAACAAACAAACTCACACACACACACAAACACACATACACACACACGCACACATGCATTACATTAAACACTACAAACTACACACTACACAATACAGTCTTTAAACACTACAAACAACACAGTACACAGTACAGACTGGCAGTCTTTAAACACGAGTATAAGTATACATACTCTTTAAACACTAGTATGAGTATATATACTCTTTAAACACTAGTATAAGTATATATACTCTTTAAACACTAGTATGAGTATATATACTCTTTTGATCCCTATATAAGTATACATACTCTTTAAACACGAGTATAAGTATACATACTCTTTAAACACTAGTATAAGTATATATACTCTTTAAACACTAGTATAAGTATATATACTCTTTTGATCCCTATATAAGTATATTTACTCTTTACACTAGTATAAGTATATATACTCTTTAAACACTAGTATAAGTATATATACTCTTTAAACACTAGTATAGTATATATACTCTTTAAACACTAGTATAGTATATACTCTTTAAACACTAGTATAGTATATATACTCTTTAAACACTAGTATAAGTATATATACTCTTTTGATCCCTATATAAGTATATATACTCTTTAAACACTAGTATAAGTATATATACTCTTTAAACACTAGTATAAGTATATATACTCTTTAAACACTAGTATGAGTATATATACTCTTTAAACACTAGTATAAGTATATATACTCTTTAAACACTAGTATAAGTATATATACTCTTTTGATCCCTATGTAAGTATAAGTATATATACTCTTTTGATCCCGTGAGGGAAATGTGGTCTTTTATCCCCAAAATGTATCCCAATCCGTGAATTAGTGAAACACACACAGCACACAGTGAACACACAGTGAGGTGAAGCACACACTAATCCCGGCGCAGTGAGTTGCCTGCAACAACAGCGGCGCTCGGGGAGCAGTGAGGGGTTAGATGCCTTGCTCAAGGGCACTTCAGTCGTGCCTACTGGTCGGGGCTCGAACCGGCAACCCTCCGGTTACACACTACACACTACACAGTACAAAATAGACAGTCTTTAGGTTGGCAAACTACAGCCCGTGGGCCAGATCCAGCCCACCACGCACCTTAATCCGGCCCGCCACGCACCTTAATCCGGCCCGCCACGCACCTTAATCCGCCACACACCTTAATCCGGCCCGCCACGCACCTTAATCCGCCACGCACCTTAATCCGCCACGCACCTTAATCCGGCCCGCCACGCACCTTAATCCGCCACGCACCTTAATCCGCCACGCACCTTAATCCGGCCCGCCACGCACCTTAATCCGCCACGCACCTTAATCCGCCACGCACCTTAATCCGG